>NC_083102.1:105544859-105700898 GCF_949774975.1 Lagenorhynchus albirostris | reverse complement strand
GATACAGTTATGGTCTACTGGAAAATTCCAAGTGAAGAAACTAAAATACAATAAAGTAATAATGATTGGATTTTCTATGTATTTCTTTATAATAGCTCAGCAAACATTTTTCATAAAGGGCCAGAAAATAAATATTTTAGGTTTTGAAGCCATATGGTTTCTATCTCAACTCTAGAAATCTACCATTGTAGAATTGAAGTAGGCATAGTCTATAGGTAAAAGAATGAGACAAAACTCCACAGATGGATTGAAATTTAATTACGAAGTGTTATCTGGAACTCTATTTCAATAAATTTGAAATCATAATAATAATTTACGTGTAAAATACCAATCTTGATTTTAAGTTAACTAGGACACTTGAATAGATCAATCAACTTAGAAAAGAGATGCAGAAAAAGATTTTGCATCTTTTTTCAACATTCATTCATAATAAAACCTTTCAACAAAGTGTAGAAGGACTTACCTCAACACAATAAATGTATATGAGAAGCCCACAGCTAATATAATAATTAATGGTGGAAAATGGAAAGCTTTTATTCTAAGATCCAGCACATGGCAAGGATGCCCACCCTTGCCAATTCTATTTAACATAGTACTGGAATTTCTAGCCAGAGAAAGTAGATCAGAAAAAGGAATAAAAATCATCCAAATAAGAAAGAAAAAATAAAATAATCTCTGTTTTCAGATAATACAGTCATATCTGTAGAAAAATCTAAGGATTCAATAAAAAAAATCTGTTAGTATAATAAACAAATTCAGTAAATTGCAGGGTACAAAATCACTGTACAGAAATCAGTCACATTTTCCATTGTCAATAATACTGTATTGTATATTTAAAAGTTGCTAAGAGAGTAGATCTTAAAAGTTCTAATCACAAGAAAAAAATTTTTTAACTTTGAATGGTGATGGATGTTAACTAGACTTATGGTGATGAGCTTCCTGCAATATATACAAATATCGAATTATTACATTGTACACCTGAAACTAATATAGTGTTATATGTCTGTCATAACTGAAAAAAAATCAGTCATATTTCTACACATAAACAATAAACTGTTCAAACAGAAAATTAAGAAAAATTTCCCATTCACAGTAACAACCAAAAGGATAAAATACTTGAGGATAAACTTAACCAAAGAGGTGAGACACAGTCAAATGGAAAGATATCCAGTGTTTGTAGATTGGAAGAATTAATACTGTTGAAATGTTTGTACTACCCAAAGAGATCTACAGATTCAATGCAATCCCTATCAAAATCCCAATGATGCTCTTTGTAGAAATATAAAAAACAATACCAAAATTCAAATGGAACTACAAAAAACCCCAAATAGCCAAAGCAGTCTTGAGCAAGAAGTGTAAAGCTGGAAGAATCACACTTCCTGATTTCAAAATACATTACAAAGCTACAGTAATAAAAACAGTATGGGACTAGCATAAAAACAGACATGTAGAACAAAGGAACAGAGTAGAGAGGCCAGAAATAAATCCAGGTTTCTAAGGACAACTGATCTTCAACAAAGCTGCCAAGAACCCACAATGAGGAAATGATAGTTTTCTTTAATAAGTAATGCTAATAAAACTGAATATTAACATGCTGGAGAATGAAATTGGACACTTATACCACATACAAAAATCAACTCAAAATAGATTAAAGTATTAAATGTAAACCTGAATCTATAAAATTACAATAATAAAACATAAGGAAAAAGCTTACTGAAATGGGTCTTGGCAATGAGTTTTGGGATATGACACCAAAAGCACAGGCAACTAAAGCAAAATAGACAAACAGGACTACATCAAACTAAAAAGCTTTGGTACAGCAAAAGAATCACCAGAATGAACTGGCAACCTAAGAATGGGAGAAAATATTGCAAATCTCATATGTGATAAGGAGCTAATATCCAAAATAGGTAAGGAACACATACAAATCAATAGCAAAAACACAGACCAATTTAGAAAATGGACCAAGGGCCTGAATAGACCTTTGTCAAAAGAAGACATTAGAATGACCAAAAGTTACATTAAATGCTGCTCAATGTCACTAATTAAGGAAATTCAAATTTAAACCTCAATGAGTTATTACCTCATACCTGTTAGAATGACTGTCATCAAAAAAGACAAAGAATAACACGTATTGGAAGGATATGGAGAAAAAGAACATTTGTCCACTGTATGTAGGAATTTAAATTCATATAGCAATTATGGAAAACAATAAGGAGTTTCCTCAAAAGATTAAAAATGGAAGTACCTTGTGATCTAGCAATCCCACTTCTACACACAGCATATCCAAAAGAAATGAAATCAGTATCTCAAGAAGATCTGCACTCCTATGTTCGTTGTAGTATTATTCACAACAGCCAAATAAGGAAACAACCTAAATGCTCATCAATGGATGAATGGGTAAAGAAAATGTAGATATATAATAGATTATTCAGTCTTAAAAAAAGAATGAAATCCTGACACTTGTGACAACATTGAGGAACCTGGAGGACATTATGCTAAATAAAATAATCCAGATTCAGAAAGATGAGTACTGTGTGATCTCACTTAATATGTGGAATCTAAAATAGTCATGGAACTCATGGAAACAGAGAGTATAATGGTGAGTTCCAGGAGGCAGGGTGGGAGGAGGAAAGAGGGAGATGTTGGTCAAGGGGTACATAGTTTTAGTCATGTAAGATGAATAATTTCTAATGAACAGCAGTGTGACTATAGTTAACAATATTGTATTGTATACTTGAAATTTTCTGAGAGGGTAAATCTTAAGGGTTCATACCAGACGCACACACAAAAAAGCAAATGATAACTATGCAAGGTGATAGATATGTTAATTAGCTTAACTGTAGTGATTATTTCACAATGTTTACATATATCAAAACAAAGCTATACACTTTAAATATAAATAATTTTTATTTGTCAATTATGCCTTAGTAAAGCTGGAAAAAATAACAGAAAAAGGAAATGAGGTAAAGATATTTGGACAGTTAATTTGTCTACAAACTTTATTTATTTTTTTTATTTGCTGTACGTGGGCCTCTCACTGTTGTGGTCTCTCCCTTTGCGGAGCACAGGCTCCGGACGCACAGGCTCAGCGGCCACGGCTCATGGGCCCAGCCGCTCCACGGCATGTGGGATCTTCCCGGACCAGGGCACGAACCCGTGTCCCCTGCATCGTCAGGCAGACTCTCAACCACTGCGCCACCAGGGAAGCCCCGTCTACAAACTTTAAATGGTAAGTAACTTTAATGATATTGAACCCATTTCAGTCATGAAATAAAATGTAAAACTTTTTATTCATTTTGTAAAATAAAAATATAGCAACATAAAAAGATTAATGTTAAAGCCCAGTTCTATATCAAATGTAATTGATATGTTTATATATACAATATAAATAATATAATAAACAGTGTACTGAAAGCATAATATGTTATGATAAACTGGAATATATTGCAAGACTGAAAATTTAGCTCAGTGACAGTAATACTATCAATACATCTCATAAAATAAAACATTAATATTTTCTCTAATATCCAGGCAAATTTCTTGGTACCATTTGAAATTTGTTTTTATCCAATTTTATCCAATTTTATCCAATTTTAATAGCAAGCAACACTTTAGATAACTTTAGATAACAATTTAGATAACAGGTCTCTAAATCTTCAGCATGGAGAAACCAGGATTAAGACAGAGAGATTAAGGATTAAGACAGAGAGAAACCAGGATTAAGACAGAGAGGGATAGCATCCGCATTATTATGCAATATTATTATAAATTTTCAGTTACAACCAATAAGATAACATGAAATAATCTTTATACATTTTAAAAATGAAGAGATAAAATATATCTTTTTGATGATGTATTTTTGTACCTACCAAAACTAAGAGACAAGTCAATTCTTAAAAATCTATTAAGGGATCTAGGAAAATTGAAGGGATGTAAAATGTAATTTATAACTAGGTCTTTCCTATTAGAAGTAGTAATAGGATTTTTTAATAATCCATTCAACACAGTAGAAAAGCTATGATACTTTGGAATAAACTTAAAGGGAAAGTACCCAACTTTTATGAAGAAAGTAATACAGTTTTATTGAAGGACATAAAACAAGACCATAACAAAGGGAAGGAATGTACCATATTGTTTGATGGAAACATAACATGTCTATGAAATCGTCTATTTTTCCAAAATTATATTAAAGTTCAATGTGATTCCAATTTGAAATCAATGTTTAGAGTTATGCTGTGACCTTTATGCCAATGTGAAAGTATTTCCTTGTTTGTTTACAAACTTGGAACTATTTATTGATTGTGAGGAGAAACTTATGTACAAACAAGGCATGAGGAGAAGGGGGAAACTGTCCAGTGCTGGCAAAGGTAGTGGGGGCTGGAGAGTGGGCCTGACAATACACCAAGAATCAAGAGAAGTTTTCTGAAAACTAGCTCAACTCCTAAACATGCTTCATGGGAACTAGGCTTCAGGACACAGTCCACGTGGAAGGGGACAGACAAAGTTGGTTCTAGAAGCCAAGAAGTTTAACTCCAGTGGAGTCCCTTCAGTGGAGTCTGATCCACTGTGGTAGGGACATAACCCCCTCCAAGATCTACTTTCAATCATAGATCCCTCTGTAATTTTATTACAAGGGGCCTCCAGTCTTTGAGCTCGGGATGTTGGCGGTGGGTCAGAGCACCTTAACTAGCCACCAAAATTATTCAGAGAATGGTTATGTGAGAATCTTCTAGATTTTAATGTGTAATATAGCTTAAAACAACTAACAAACCAAACTCAGAATCTACAGAGAAAATATCCAATCATAATGAGGATAAAGAAAGACAAAATCAGGAAAACCAAAACCAAAACCAAAATTTCTGGCCAGTAGAATGGTATTAAAGGAAATACTAAAGGATGTTTTTCAGGCTGAAGGGAACACCGCCCATTGGAACTCATGTATAGATGAAATGAAAACAGAAATTGTTGTTATTAAAAAAAACCCAGCATTTTTCCTGCTCTTAATTTAGTTGAAGAACAACTATCTGTATTAAGCCAAAATAATTACAGTATATGGTATAACTGTCCCAGGCAATACAAAATAAATAAATAGTGAGAAAAGAAATCAGTGAAATAAAAAAAAACTACTCAACATAAATACAATTAATAGAGACAAAAGTTGTTTTTCCTGAAAAAAGTTAATAAAATTGATAGACTCCTAACATGACTATTTAAGAAAAGGGAGAGATGGTGATAGTGATTACCAATATTAGGACGTAAAAGTATTTATTACCACAATCGTGAAGGATTGGAAGAAGAAGGCAGCCCAGGGCTTGTGTTGAACTGGAAATCAGAGTGGAGTTTGAGAAAAATCAAGTACTGACATTTCTGGTAAGACATTGATGATGAAGTTATCCTTAGATTTGGCAACATGGGGTTTGGTGGGGTCCTCCAAAGACCACTTTTAATAGAGCAAGAGGAGCGATGCCAAACTGTAGTTGATTAGTTGAGTAGTGTTTAGGTGATCCTTTGAAAAAAAAATTATATGCAGATAGTTCCTTCAATAAGTTTGGCTGTGGAGTAGAAGAAAATACAGTCTACCTGGAAAGGAACATATAGTCAATATGAATTGTTTCCTTCTTTCTTTTTTTTAATCTTTTTTATTTAAAAGTAAACTAATGTTTACACAACAGCAAGGAAATTGGCCAGCAGAACAAAAGAACATTAGTTCCCCTGCTCTGTAAAAGATATTTGGAGATAAATGACATCAGTTGTTTTTATTGTCTGAAAACCTTGCTGCAAAGAACCAATAATCTTGGTTAAATGTAAAAATATAATGTTATTTTTTTTGTGTTCACCTTCCTTTCAATAATAAGAAGACTCTTAAGGATTTATAATTGTAGCTTATTGAATGTCACATTCACAGTGGAACTGACGGCCAGTTAGTCAAGGATCTGTTGAATTAAGTAAAACTGCAATTTTTACTTAATTCAACAGAGGGGAAGAGTTTTGGAAAAATGCTACACGTTTTATGTACAGAAATATCCTTGACTTTCTCTTGTTATAGGACTTGTCATTAGAAACAAGAAAACTGTAACTTGCAGCTAAGCCATGATAATATCTATTTATTCAGCCATAAGTAAATTATGTATAAAATATTAGACACACATAATTTGTATATATCACCACATATGATTTGTCTATATTTAGTAAACTCAGAAGGTATTTTTCTGTTTGTAACCCTATTATAGAAGATGTACTAGTTTTTAAACCAATGTAGTAATCCTTGGCTCTTAAAAATAAAAATAGTGAGTTGGGTATCTGGTTAGAAATGCAAGTTTTCTGAGAGTCAAAAGAAAAATACATCCAAATTATATTTACTAATACAATTATATCAGAGTAGACTGCAGGCAATCATTTTACTTGGTCTGGTGTGATATAATTTGAAATGTAATTTTTATAAAGAAGCAGGAGATGTCACTTTTTACAGTGATATAATACCCAATGACAAGATTGTTGTCTGTAGTATAATGTACCCAATTAAGGGAGCCTGGTATTTGCTTGGGGGAAATGACTGGTTCTGTGTTTGAGGCAGGAAATGTATAAGGTGAATCTAACACATATTAAAACACCAGAAAAATTAGCTACTCGAAACTAATGGGGTCATGTCAAGAGGACCCAAGAGTCAGTCAGCTTGAATAGAATCTTTAAGCCAATGATAAGATAGTTAAAAAAAAATTTTTAATGACCTCACAGTTGATTAAAACTCTAAATGTAGAAAATGAGTTCATAGAGGTAGTGATAAAAAGAAGAAAAAAGTAACATATCAAAGTGATAAAATCATTAGAGTTTGCTTAAACATCAACTCATTACTCTCAAAATAGATAATGGTAAGGAAATACACATTTTACTATCTTTATGGTAGGAACTGTATTTTAAATAGTCAAATAGCTCTGAGGGTCACTGTTCTTAAAAATGCATTCTGTCTCAAAAATGGAGAAGAAGTGATCAAATTTAAATAACTTTTCGCAATCTATATTGAAATAATGGATTTAGGCAACAGTCATGATGGCTGTTACCATTGTACTAAGGTGGAATGCTAACAGGAAGAATTATAAAGAAGGAGTTATGTCATGACTGGAATGCAGTAATCAATCTTAGTATCAGAAGCAGGTTACCATGAAGGTAATTAAGCTTCAGCTTCAGGTTCCCTTATTTGCATATGTCACTTCCAAGCTCTGGGAGGGGCCAGAACAGTGTATGATGTTTGAAGAAATTAGTTAGGTTTTATGAATTTTAATTTTTGTGTCTGTAATTTCTTTACTATTCTAACTAAACATTTATATTTGTCACTTTTTTTTGTAATTCTGTAGCCTTTTTGTTAAAGAAGAGACTTCAAATTGTAAAAGCTTCAGGCCTTAACTAATCTAGACTTATTCCTGATTAGAATCACTAGTCCTGAGACAAACAAACATACTATGCTTCTCCATGTTATGCAATTGAATCACCCAAAATTATCTACACGGTATTCTTTTTTTTTTTAATAATTATTTATTTATTTATTTATTTTTGGCTGTGTTGAGTCTTCGTTTCTGTGCGAGGGCTTTCTCCAGTTGTGGCAAGCAGGGGCCACTCTTCATCGCGGTGTGTGCACCTCTCACTATCGTGGTCTCTCTTGTTGTGGAGCACAGGCTCCAGACGCGCAGGCTCAGTAGTTGTGGCTCCCGGGCCTAGTTGCTCCACAGCAAGTGGGATCTTCCCAGACCAGGGCTCGAACCTGTGCCCCCTGCGTTGGCAGGCAGATTCTCAACCACTGCGCCACCAGGGAAGCCCTACACAGTATTCTTGACAAAAGTTTTGAAGTTTAATATATTCAAACCTTTATATCTAACTAAAATATTGAGAAAATATGGAGAACAGGGGAAAAGTTAAGCTACCTCACAAGGAAGCAATCAATAAAATCCAAAATTTGGAGTGTACTATAGAATAATTGCCTACATTTCTTTAAAATTTTAATAGAATTGAAAAACAAAAAATTAAAATGGAGGATTTTGCGTGATTTTTTAAAATTCTGATGTGATCAAAAACTGTGAAAATACATTTTTTAGAAGGTAAAGGAAATTGACTATGAATTGAATATTATTACATAACATTGATAAATAATTAAATTTGTAACAAGTGCTAATGTGATTGTGTTTATGTAAGAAATATTTTTATTACTATTTTTGAGATTCATATTAACTTTAAAGTTGTTTGGTTTAAATAACAAATATTAGGGGATAGATTTAAAACATTTTTTTAAGCTAGATGATGAATTCATAAGATTTATTGACCTTTCTTCTTTTGTAAATATTTGAAAATTTTTATAATTTAAAAATATTTGTTAAATTTCCCCATAAACATTCTGTTTACTTACACCATGACCAAGTGGGATTTATTCCTGGAATGCAAGGGTGGTTCAGCATATGAAAATCAATCAGTTTAATATTGATACATCACATTAGCAGACAAAACCAAACCAAACACATGATCATCTCAATGGATTAAGAAATAGCATTTGACAAAATTTAACACATTTCATGATAAAAGCACTCTAAAAACTAGGAATAGAAGGAAATCACCTCAACATAATAAAGGCCATATATGAAAAACTCATAGGTAACTTCATACTCAATGATAAAAGAGTGAAAACTTTTTCTCTTAATATCAAGAACAAAACAAGAATGTTCTTTTTCAACACTTATATTCAACATAGTCCTGGAAGTCAACCTGGGCAGTTAGACAAGAAAAAGAAAGTTAAACGTTCCAAATCAGAAAGGAAAAATTAATCTTATCTCTGTTCACAGATGACATGACATTATATGTAGAAAACCAAAAAAATTACAACCCGAAAAAGAGAAAAAATGGAACTAATAAATGAACTCAGCAAAGTTATAGAATACAAAATCAGCAACGAAAATTAGTTGCATTTCTGTATGCTAACGATGAACAATCAAAAAGGAAATTAAGAAAACCATTCAATTTACAATAGCATCAAAAAGAATAAAATACTTAGGAATAAACTTAACCAAGTAGAAAAAATATTTACACTGAATTTAAAGAAACAAATTTTAAAAAGACACAAATAAATGGCGAGATGTCCCATATTCATTGATTGGGATATTCAATATTGTTAAAATGTCAACACTACCCAGAGTAAACTACAGATTCAATGCAATACCGATTAAAATCACAATGATTTCTTTTTTTTGCAGAAATAGAAAAACCCATCCTAATGTTAACATGGAATTTAAAGGGACCTCAAGTAGTCAACTGGTTTTTGACAAGGATGCCAAGACTATTCAATGGGGAAAGAAACATCTTTTCAACAAGTGGTTTTGGGAGAAGTAGATGATCTACATGCATTAAGAAAGGAAGTTATGCTGTTAACATATATAAAAGTTAACTGAAAATGGATCAAAGACCTAAATGTAAAAGCTAAAACTATCAAACTCTTAGAAGAAAACATGGCAAAATTTCATGACATTGGATTTGATCATGTTTTATTGGATATGACACTGAAAGCTCAGGCAGCAAGAGAAAAAATAGATAAGTTGGACTTCATCAAAATTTAAAACTTTTGTGCACCCAAGGACACTATCAACAGAGTGAAGATGTAATCTACAGAATGGGAGAAAATATTTGCAAATCATATACTGCATAAGGGATTGACACCCAGAATACCAAAAGATGTCCTACACCTCAGCAATAACAATACAGGGCAGTCCAATTAAATATAAGGGAATTGAGTAGACATTTCTCCAAAGAGGATGTATGGGTAGTGCATGAGCATATGAGAGGATATTAAATATCACTAATCTTTAGGGAAATTCAGACTGAGAGCAGGATGGCATGTCACCTCACACACTTGGGATGGCTGTTGTTGAAACAAAACACAATGGCAGGTGTTGGCAAAGATACGCAGAAATTGGAGTCCTTGTGCTTTGCTGATGGGAATATGAAATGGTGCAGTGGCTCTGGAGGACTGTCTAGTCCTCAAAAATTGTACACCGATTGCCATGTCATCCAGCAGTTCCACTTCTGGGTATATACCCAAAAGAGGTTGGAGTAGGGACTTGAACAGCCACTTGTACACCTATGTTCTGGCAGCATTTTTACCAGTAGCCAGGAGGTGGGGGTAACCTAGGTGTCTATCCAAGGAAGAAAGGATAAACAGAATGTAGTTTATGCATACTGTTGACTATTGTTCAGACTTGAAAGAGAAGGAAATCCTGGCATGTGCTACAGCAAGGATGAACCTTGAAGATGTTATGCTAGAAGAAGTAGGCCAGTCACAGAAGGATAAATGTTGCGACATCCCACTTGTGTGGGAATAGCTAGAGTGCTCAGGTTCATGGAGACAGATACTGTTACTTGGGGCTGTGGGGAGGAGGAAATTGGGAGTTGGTATCTAATGGGTATAGAATTTCAGTTGGAGAGCATGGAGAGGTTCTAGAGATGGATGGTGGTGATGGTTGCGCAGCAATGTGGGTACGCTTAATGCCACAGAGCTGAAGTGATAAGAATTGTGGATTTTGCCACGATAGAAAAAATGAAAAAGTAACTATTAATGAAATAATTTTTAATTAAAAATACACAAAAGATATATAAAAATACTGTGTTTACCAAAAGGCATGCATAACTTCATATTTATCCTTTCACAGTTACAAACTCAACCTTTCTCAGTAATTTCTGGTGGTAAATATGGATTGATGCTTTTCACACTCATTAATCAATAATGTAGACTCCTGTGGGGACCTCCTTGAATTTTCACATGTACAGTATTACATCAGAAACAAGCACTACTGAAAGAAAAAATGAGGAAGAAACAAAAATAAAATCTTTATCATCTGTCATGTATGCACTTACACTGGTAGCCAGCAAATTTTTCTTTAAAACTCCAAAGAGTAAATATTTTAGACTTTTCAGACCATACAGAGTTTTTTGTAACTACATAATTCTTCTGTTGTTGTATAAAGGCAGCCATAAACAATACCTAAAGGAGTGGGCATGGCTGATTCCAAGAAAACTTTACCTACAGGAACAGTCACGGGCCAGCCCTGGGTAATTTGCTGACTGTAATCTTTACCATGTAGTAGTTTGATTGCCAAGAGCTCCAGCTTTTCTTTGGGCACTCAGCTGAAGCTAATGGCTAGAATAAATTTAACATAGGTATGCCTGTGAAGTGCACTGGGAGGCCTCCTCAATAATTGTAGCACTTATGATTGGTGTTGGAATCATCCCAGGTTTATTCCTCTTCCATTATCTTTAAATTAAGAATTGCCATGTGATTTGCTTTGGCCAGTGAAATGTGAACAGAGTATTATATGGATTTCCAATTGGAAAAATTGAAATACAGGTGCAACTTGCCATCTAACCTTTTGCCTACTGCCATGGTTGTAGAATTACGTGTCCAGAATGAGTCTGTATCACCCTAGATTCCTGAGTGACAGTTATAAGCAGAAAGCCCCTGCAGTACCACAACAGATATGCTTAATTGGCAAGAAATAAATTGTGACTGTGTTAATCCAGTGAGATTTTTTGATTGTAAATTATCACATGATAATTTAATCCATCCTGCTTGATAGTACACTATTTGATTAATAATTGTGTAATTTTAAATTTTCATTAATTGTAAATCATGATTTGCCAGTATCTGAAGCAGCGATTAAAGGAGTTTTATGTGAAAGGGCATCGACAGACTTGTATCTGCATTGTAATTAGGGATTACAATGCATATTTTATAGTGCTGAAGAATTCTGGAAATCTACTGTGTCTTTCTGAAGCTGACCTAAGCAGTATGACATAGGCTATTTTAGCTCACAGCCCATATTTGGTGTTTATTTGGAGTACCATAAATCTATATCAGTGCAATTCTTATAACTTCTGTTAAATCTTGACTATCAGTATGAAAATTAGAGATTACAATGAATATTTTATAATGCTGATTTTAATACTGAGGCATGTCAAAATAAAGTGATTTTCCTTTACACATAGAAGAAAATAAAGATGTCAGTCACATTCCTTCCCTCTGCCTATTGAGAAAGCTCATCCTAAATATAAAACATCATGCTTTTTATTATAGCTCTGTTTAACTGTATTTAAATAGAAAAACTCTAATGTATAAATTGATAAACATAACATGAATTCTAAAAATCAGGATCAAAGAATAAGTTGTATTGTGCATATTGCTAATTCATGTAGTTCATTTCATTATAATGTATACCTGACTTTATAATATTGAACTTATAACCCTTTATCATGAACATTTTAAAAATAAAATCCAAATAACTACAGCATGCCAGTTGGGTCTCTGAATTTTATGTACCTGATCATTCTGATACAAAGCATCTATCACCTTAGTTTAATGTGCAAAAAGCGCTGAGAGCATCTTATTCCATATTCCTTGCCACAGGTATAGACAAATGATGACAAGCTGTGAATCTAAAAACTGTCTTTAACGGTCTGTTAGAACAGGTTGAATATTGAGAGTGAAACCATTTACTGATAAAATTTCTAACTCATGCCGTATTGGGGAATGGATGACAGAGGGAACGGACTCTTGGCAATCAGCACACACTAGAGAAAACATAAACAATGAATGTCTTTGCAACCTTTGTCACCTCCTATTTGCTTTACATTTGTCATTGGTTTTAGTGAATAGGAGCTGGGTTCCAAGAAATCTCTGCAGGTTTCTTCAAATTCTCTCATCTCTGAGCTTCTGCAACCAACACGTCTGCTTAAACCCATCAGCTGTGGTAAGTGTACATTTAGAGTCTTAAGGGAATCTGCAACTTGAGTGCAGGCAGCACCAAAGTAAAGATCCTACATGGCTTTAATACATTTATACATTTTTAAAATCCCATTTCAGGTAAATCTGTCCCTGAGATCAGTGTATGTGAAATCTCAAGTAAAGCCTTAAACATGTGCTTGAGACACTGGTGTTTCACAGACTTCAAAGGCAACAGATGTGACAATCCAGGGTGAGTCATTCAGTGCCAATTTAGTCAGAGACTGGGAATATCAATGATGTTATGCTTTAATTCAAGTAAATATATTATCTGAGTTATTTTTTCTTAGCAAAGTGTCTGTTCATTAATTTTTTACAGTGTTTTTATATAGTTTACTTTGGCTTTCATTTTACAGCCTCCACGCAGTTCCACAGTTACTTAGGTCAACACCATTTTCCCCAAAACTTCTTAAGTGAAGTTATTTCATACTTGTAATACAGTTAGATGTTTTGTCACATTCTGTGTTCCACTGTGGATTCTCCAGAATATTTAAATGAATGTTTTTTTAAATTATGTATATTAATGTTCACTCGGTGCTGTAAATTTCTGTGGGTTTTAACAGATGCACAGTATCATGTATCCACCACTACAGTATCATACAGGGTAGTTTCACTACCCTAAACAATCCTCTGTACTTCACCTATTTAACACTTCTCAGTCCCCAGACACCTGGCAACCACTGACTTTTTAAAATGATCTCTATAGATTTGCCTTTTCCAGAGTGTCATACAATTTTTCATGATTCTTTTCAGACTGGCTCCTTTCACTTAGCAATATGCATTTATAATTTATCCATATCTTTTCATGTTTGGTACCACATTTCTTTTTCTCATGGAATGACATCTCATTGTTGGGATGTACCACAACTGTTTATTCACACCTGTTAAAAGGAGATCTTGGTTACTTCTGATTTTTGACAATTATGAGTAAAGCTGCTATAAATATTTGCATGAAGGTGTCTTTTAGGATCTTTATCTTTGATTTTCTATGGTTTGAAAATGATATGCCTACATGTAATCTTTTGATATTTATTCTGTTGGATGTTCTCTGAGCTTCCTGGATCTGTGATTTGGTGACTGACACTAATTTGGGGGAAATTCTCAGTCATTATTGTCTAAAATATTTCTTCTGTTATTTTCTATTGTCTCCTTGTGGTATTCTTATACGTGTATGTTACACCTTTTGTAGTTGTCCCACAGACTTTGGATATTCTAGAGATTCTTTCTTCTGTCATGTCTAGTCTACTAATAATCCCATCAAAGGCTTTCTTCCCATCTCTGTTGCAGTGTTTTGCATTTCTAGTGTTCTTTCTTAGGATTTCCATCTCTCTGCTGACATCATCCATCTGTTTTTGCATGCTGTTTATCCATTAGAGCTCTTAACATATTAATTATAGTTCTTTCAAAATCCTGGTATGATCATTCCCACAAGGGGATTTTTCTCTGACACTTAACTGTGAGAATCCAGTTGAGCTCCTGGAAGTAAAACTCACTAAAGTGTGGGAGCCCCACTATGACTGGGCTCCCCTGGAGTTTTTAACCATCAGGATTGTCCACACTGAGACTCCAGCAATTAGACAATTCCAGTTCAGGTTTCCCTGCTCCGGCACTGGTTCCCTTGCCAGTTTCTGCCCGCCAGACTCTGCTCAGGTGAGTCATGACTCTCTGTATTCACTTGTCTGACTTTTCAGTCCTGGAGACAGCAGTTTGCACTGTGTCCTCCCCCTCTGTTATGAATTCAAGAAGAGTTGTTGATTTTCCAGTCTGTTCAGCGTTTTACTGGTTGTTAGGACAGGGTGGTGACTTCCAAGCTTCTTTCATGTAGATCAAAAACCTGAAGTCTGCAGGGGTTTTGTGAATATGTTTTAAAATAAGTTGAGTAAACATCTAGGAGCATAACTGCTGGATTGTGTGGTAAGAGTATGTTTAGCTTTGTAAGCAATTGCCAACTGTCTTCCAAAGTGGCTGAACCTTTTGCATTCTCGCCGTCAGTGAATGAGAGTTCCTGTTGCTCTGCATCCATGTCAGCAATTGGTATTGTTAAAATTTTGGATTTAAAATCTTTCTAATGGTTGTGTAGTGATATCTCTTTGTTGTTTTAGTTTGCAGTCTCCTAATGACAAATAATTTTCAGCATATTCCTGTTTATTTGCCATCTGTATGTCCTTTTTGGTGAGGTATCCAGATATTTTGCCTTAATTTTGTTTTTATTGTTGAGTTTTAAAATTTCTTTCTGTATTTTGCATACAATACCTTTATCAGACATGGGTGTTCCAAATAGCTTATCCCAATCTATGGCTTGTCTTTCTATTCCCTTAAAAGCTTACTTCAGAGCTTAGAAATTTTTAATTTTAAAAATCCAACCTACCAAGGTTTTCTTTCATGGAATGTGCTTTTGGTATTGCGTCTAAAAATGTGTCACCAAGTTCAAGGTCACATAGATTGTTCCTTACTTTACTTTCGTACTGGTACACTTCAGCATCTTCTTATTTGCAAACTTCCTTTTTAAGCATTGCAATTCAGTAACAGCCCCCAAACCTGAAGATTTTTAACCTCCTAATTATCTAATCTTTAATTATTGGTTTTTCAGTCTGAACATGATGTAATCAAAATATAAAGGACTTTCTACCACAATAGTTCTATGTTTTTAAACACACTTAAGTTGTTTATAAAGCTTCTCTTCAAAGGCTTAAATATTGATATTTGAAGAGAGGTAGCAAAGAGAAAATTCACACTGCCATGTGGGAACTTTTATTTTATTATTTTGCTGTTCTAGTTTCCCATTAGTAAATTTCACTTTGGTAAATTTTTAAAACCACCACTTATTTTCTTTTCGAGTTTTATTAAGAAATAATTGACATATATTACTGTATAAGTTTAAGGCACACAGCATGATGGTCTGAGTTACATGTATTCTGAAATGATTATCACAGTGGTTTCAGCTGATATCCATCATCTCATAGAGCTACAATAAAAAGAAAAGAAATAAGAAAAAAATATTCTCATTGTGATAAGAACTCTTAGAATTTACTCTTTTAACAACTCTCTGATACATCATACAGCAGTGTTAACTGCTATTAATTTTTTAATAAACATCTCTGTTAATTGAGATAGAGTTTAACACATTCCTGGACACAAGGTGCTGACACAACTTGGAATCCATGTGTCTTTTACATTGACTCTCGTTTCCAAAGGAATTTAACATACGAAAATTCTTATACATTTTGGGTTTGATGTTTTTTAATACATTATAGATAAATAGACATAATAGATAAGTTTTGATAAAAATTGAAGAATCAAAGAAACCAGTGTATTCAGTACCCTAGAAACCTCAAACCAACAGTGTATTCAGTACCCTAGAAACCTCAAACCAAAAGGAAATAGTAAACATGATCACAAAAGGAAATAATATGGAAGGAAAGCATAGGCTTTTATAAGTTGTCCTAGAATCATCTTCTCTTACATTATAACTTTAATGACTTTAAACTCATTTAATCTACATGTATTTAGTCAGCTTTTTTCAGTGATTATAGAACAATCTCTTAAATGATTTATGATTAAAATTGACTAATCTGGACAGGAAATTCTCTTTATATAATAAAAGAGTTCCATGTGAAATACTCTATTTAAATTAAGAGGAACAATTATGGAAAATTCCTACCATGTAGTGCCCTGGCACAATGAAAGTACTCAAATATGTTTGCTGAATAAGTTATAAAATGATAATAAAAAGTTAGCAGAGCAAAAAAAGATGAATAAATTAGATCCATATTTTTGAGTCTAGATTGACAAGATTATTAATATTTGCTTAATATCATTAGGTACTTTCTGTGTTTCGAGCTTTATTCTAACTATTTTACATTAATTACTCCTCCCAACACCCTTATGAGATAGTTGTACTTTATGAGAGCTTTACCACTTCTAATAAATGTTTGCTTTCTATTTGATTCATATGTATTTCTAAGTTTGACTACAAGCCTATCCATATTTAAGATACTCATATCCATTGCATTGAATTAAAGGATTTGGGTGGCTAATCAAGGACAAGACATATGCTAGGAGGTGGCAGTAGCACACAAAGAGCTGCATTGTGGGCAGCACTTGGACAGGATGCATGTGAGGGGAGATCCCTCACAGCAGGAGACCTCTTAGACACAGCAGCCTAGGTCCACCATCCATAAAGGGAAGAGGACAAATAAATGACTGGGGAAGAGAGCTGGAGAGGAGGCTTAAGTGTCTAGGTGATGCCTGGGTCAGAGAGCTTTCAAAGCCAGCAGGGACTTGGGATCTTTAAAGGGCCATGGTTTACCTTATTTATGGCTAGTAGATGTTGGGTGCAGTTTCTTGGGGTTTGCAGAGAAGACTGGCTTCTAAATGACTAAAAATAGGCCTATTGGGGCTATATTTAAAGCAATTGGTTGTGTAAGAATTTGAGTTTAGCACCAGTAGGCTTTTGAGCTAACAGTCTAGACTACTGTGATGAAGTAAAAACATGGGGACCACAGTAAACAGGGGACATCTTTGGCTCATTTGTATAACACCTATAAATTAATATCTATTCATTCTTAAATATACAAAATTTAAAAAGCATACCAAAAAAAGCATACATATTGCCGATTTTAAGTTGCTTGGGGTATATGTGTGTGTATATACATATAAATGTATATATTGCATGAGCTGTATTTTCAAGCACACGCACACACACACATGCACACATAAACCCTAAAACTATTAAATATATGAAAAAAGCTTTCTACACGCACTATCAAGTTTTCCTTAGGGGATTTTTTCCTTGTGTCTTTAGGGTTTAAGCAGTGGTACTAGGCAACTAGGGATGTCATAACAAAATGCCACAGACTGGATGACTTAAACAACAGAAATGTATTTTCTCACAGTTCTGGAGGCTAGAGGTCAAGGTGATGGCAAGTTTGGCTTCTCCCTGAGACCTCTCTCCTTGGCTTCCTGCCTTCTGTGTCTTCATATGACCTTTTATTTGGTTTCTCTTCTTCTAATAAGAACACCAGTCTTATTGGATTAGGGCCCCATCCTTATGATCTCATTTCACCTTAATTACCTCCGTAAAGTCCCTAGTTCCAAATGCAGGCACATTGGATGTTAGGACATCAATGTGTGGATTTAGGGGAGACATAATTCCATCTATAAGTACACTGTACCTCTGGATTGCAATTTTGTATGATATATGTATTTACATATAGAGCCAATAATATATGCCCTGCACAATTTCACTATTTTAATTGCATGTGTATTATATACCACATTTTTATTTAAACTTGGACAAGAATTGCAGGTTCATTTGGCTTATGAAATTCAGTTCATTTATAACCTGTTTCACACAGCACTTCAGAACAGAAAATTAACTTTCTTAGCTGAATAAAACCAAAATGGAAACAAAATTTTATTTCCTAAAAGAGCTTTGTAAATGATTTTGTATTGCACATTTCATTTAATTTATTCCAACCAGGATTAAAATATGTTAAATACTCTTTTTTGTTGTGAAGATATCACAACTACGAAATGAAGTGGCCATTGTATTCTTAAGAGCTCAACATAATTAAGACTATACTTTATTGAGATCAACCAATTCCATTAAAATATCACTAGAAATGAATAAATTGAAAGGATCCTCAGCGAAATGAGAAGGAATGATTATGAGTTACTGAAATTTGAGCTCTATGAAGGCAGTATTTTGTTGCTGTGGTTTTGTTCATCTGTACAAATAGGAGTAAAATCTGGTAGCATTACATTGAAAAATAACTCTATATTAAGTTTATACTTCCCCACAAATATTTGGCAATGTTTAACGTTGTATCTTCATGCCAGGAACTTTTCTAGGATTTAGGAATAGATCTCTTAATAAAATAAACTCCCTGCCCTCATAGAACTTCATTCTAGCATAGAGGCAGAAAATAATCAAACACTTCCTTTAATTTGGGTTTCCCCTTTAGAGCTAGCCAGTGACCCTGACAGAAGTTTTTAAGTATTCAATGTATGAAAGTATATCTATAATCTCTGAACTGTATAGTTCACATACAATAATTGTACCTACAGTTGCTACATTTCAGGGCACTATCATGTCGACCTACTCTATATGACTAAAATAATCAGCAATACAGTTAAGTTGTAGTTTCTAAATGTACTAGTGGTGAACAGAGGACCAAAAGGCAAGATGTCATATAAAAGAGTGGTAAAGAAATTAGTTTTTTTGCTCTGTTTGACTCAGTTTTCTGCTGCATACTTACTATGATATGAGACAATGTATTCTACCTCTACAAAACTCAGGTGTTTCCTTTGTGAAATGAGAGAAATAATTAAAGGATGGCTCTGAGTATTATAGAAGATAGTATGTGCATTGTACTTAACATGATACCTGGTATGTAAGATTCATTGAAATTCATGGTAGCTATTACTATTGCTAAAATGCAGATGTGTTGAAGGGGGCAAAAAGATGAGCTTTTTTTTTCCATTTGGAGCAAATTTCTTAGATTTCACAACATGGATTAATTATTTTTAAACCAAACATTCCATTAGATATGGGAAATTTCCCATGACTACTATTATGATAGTAATCACCCTAGAAAACTGATAACTTAATCTTAGCTGTTTATGTTCAGAAAAAAAATTGAGAATATTTTGATGTGTTGTTTGTGGGGAGGTTTTTAGTAATTTCAGTTTTCTTGATACATTTGTATTCTCCATGTTTTATATGTGTTATTTTTGAAAAGTAAGAATGTAATTGGAGTGGCAGTTTACAGATAAGCAAGGAAAGGAGGCAGTTAAAATAAAAGTTTTTCAACAGTAAAAACTTTATAGTGGAAGAACTGGACAAACACTACCTCAGCCAGGTGGTCAAGGTCAACATCAACAGTGCTAAGTCATGTTCATAATATGTACCCTTGATATGACATGAAAGTGTCACTTTACTTCTGTAGTTTTCCTTCCCCAAAATCCCAAACTCCAGTCTAATGAGAAAACATCAGTCAACTCTCAATTTAAGAACATTCTACAAAATACATGAACAGTTTTCAAATCTGTCAAGGTCTCCAAAATATACAAACAGCTCACATAGCTCAATATCAAAAAAGAAAAAAAAAATCAAAAAATGGGCAGAAGACCTAAATAAAAATTTCTCCAAGGAAGACATACAGATGGCCAAAAAGTGCATAAAAAAATGTTCAACATTGCTAATTATCAGAGAAATGCAAATCAAAACTACAAAGAGGTATCACCTCACACCAGTCAGGATGGCCATCTTCAAAAATTCTACAAACAATAAATGCTGGAGAGGGTATGGAGAAAAAGGAACCATTCTACACTCTTGTTTGGAATGTAAATTGGTACAGCCACTATGGAGAAGAGTATGGAGGTTTCTTAAAAAACTAAAAATAGAGTTACCATATGAGCCTGCAATCCCACTCCTGGGCATATATCAAGAGAAAACTATAATTCAAAAAGAAACAAGCACCCCGATGTTCATTGTAGAACTATTTACAGTAATCAAGACATGGGAGCAATCTAATGTCCACTGACAGATGAATGGATAAAGAAGATATGGTATATATACAATGGAATATTACTCAGCCATAAAAAGAATAAAATAACACCATTTGCAGCAACATGGATGGATTAAATATCATCATACTTAGTGAAGTAAGCCAGACAGAGAAAGACAGTTATCATATGATATTGCTTATATGTGGAATCTGAAAAACAAAGATACAATTGAGCTTATTTACAAACGAGAAATAGACCCATAGACATAGAAAACAAATTTATGGTTACCAAAGGGGAAAGGTGAGGAAGAGGAATAAATTAGGAGGTTGGGATTAGCATATACATAGTTATATATTTTATATATAAAATAGATAACCAACAAAGACCTAGTGTATAGCACAGGGAACTATACTCAATATTTTGTAATAACCTATATGGCCAAAGAATCTGAAATATATATATATATACATAAACTTCAGTTTATGTATATATATAAACTGAATCACTGTTCTGTATACCTGAAACTAACATGACATTGTAAATCAACTACACTTCACTAAAATTTTTAAAAATTAAAAAATAAACTTTCAAGGTCATCAAAAGTCAATAAAAGTATGATAATCTGTCACAGCTAAGAGGAGCCTAAGGTGACATTACAACTAAATGTAATGTGGTATCCTCAGTGAGTTCCTGGAAGAGAGAAAAGACATTAAGTAAAAATTAAGCAAATCTGAATAAAGTTTGGAACTTGTTAATAATTATTTAATAATTAGCAATTTGGGTTCATTAATTGTGACAAGTGTACCATATTAATGTACGATGCTTTGACAGAGGCTACTGAATATGAACTATTTGGGAACTTTCTGTACCAGCTTCACAGTTTTTCTGTAAATCTAAAACTGTTCTAAAAAATAAAGTTTACTAATAAATATATAATCAAAAAATTTTTTAATTCACATAGTTTGGATAGTTCAATGACAAAATGGTGGTGTTCAAAGAAGAAGTCTTGGAAATAAACACAAAATTAAAAGTCTACTTACAAAATGGATGGAACTATGCATGTATTTTTTCTTTGTAAAAATCAAAATTTTGGAAATATTTACACAGTCAAAATAAAGGCAAAAGAAAATAAAAGTAAAAGCAGAAGATTTTTAAGTCATATCAAATGGATACTGTTGTCTACACTTGGCCAAAATTTTGCATCAAAATTAGTATTTTTATCTTGTGATTTTCTAAATATGTAACAACTGGTAGAACTTAGAACCTGGCAAATGAGAGCAGACAATAGTAAACAGTGCTCATAACTATATAACACCTAAATATTAGAGTGGTATTTCTAAAACAGAATGTCAGCTCAGCCCAAATACAAAAGGTTTAGATTGAGTACCTGAAGTCTTGCTATATTACACAATGGGAAGAAAATTATATTACAAAAATAGATACAATGCAAGTTTCCCAGACCAGATAATCTCAACAACTATAAAGCCCTAAATCTATACCAGCCATAAACCTAAAGGAAGGAAGGAAGGAAGGAGGGAGGGAGGGGCATTACAGCTCTTCCTGGCCTCACTGCCTCGCTTGCTGTCACTTGGGACTCCCCTTGCTCTTTGGTATATACATCTCCTCCTTTGGATAGCTTCCTATGCATCCTTCAAGACCTGCTCAAAAATCACTTTTGCCAAGAAGTCTTTCATGAAACTACCAGAAAGAGTTAGCTGCCCCTCATCTGAGTCCCCATAGTATTGTGTTCATTTTGTCACTCTTTCAACAAACACTTAGCAATTACCTACTGTATTCCAGGCCTGTATTTGTATCTCTGTACCATCATTTCCTGAACTCTATGACAGCCATGTCTGATTCCCCTGCTAGATTCAGACTAGTGCTTGGTGGTCTCCTCCTAAAATGAATGAGAAGAAGGAATCAGCAGTTACTCCTCACGGCCTGCCTTGTTTGAGGTGTGTCCTATTATAAACCATACTTTACAAATGTGAAAAATGAGACACGAGAATGCAAGGTAACATGTCTGAGGTAATACTGCTGCAAAATTTTCTTCTTTAGCCTTTTCATGCAATGGATTACATTGATTATTGAATGTTTAGACAGCTTTGAATACCTGGGATAATCCTAGTTGGTTATGGAGAACATTCTTTCTTTACATCTTTGGATGCAGTGAGCTATAATTTTGGTTAGGATTTTTGCAGCTACCCATGATATATCGGACTGTAGTTTTCTTGTCTTTTTCTGGTTTTGTTATTGGGGCAATTCTGGTCTCAAAGAATGAGTGAGGAAGTGTGCCCTCTGTTTCTCTTTTCTGGAGGATACTAAAGAGATTTGGGATCATTTCTTTCTTAAATGATTGGTAGAGTTCACCAGTGAAAAAATCTGGGCCTGGTGCTTTCTCTTCTGGAAGGATAATTATTGTTTGAATTTCTGTAATAGATATGGGCCTATTAAGATGATCTGTTTCTCCTTGTGTCAGTTTTGGTATGATGTGTCTTTCAAGCATTAGTCCATTTCATTCAAATTGTCAAATTTGGGATCATACAGTTTTTCATAATAGTCTATTATATTTTTAAATGATGGTCCCTCTTTCATTTCTGATGTTGGTAACTTATGTCTTTATATTTATTCTTAGCCTGGCTAGAAGTTTATTGATTATATTAATGTTTTCAAAGAACCACCTTTTTGTTTCATTAACTTTCTCATTGTCTCTATTGATATTTCTCTATTTCTTATTTTAAGATTCATTAATATCTGCTTTAAGTTTGTTACTTCTTCTTTCTTTTGGTTTATACTGCTCTTCTTTCTCTAGTATCCTAAGGTGAAAGCTTACATTTTTGGTTTTAGATCTTTATTTTTCTAAAAAATATGCATTCAATGCTATAAGTTTCCCTCTAAGCATTGCTTTCACTGCATCTCATAAATTTTGATAGGTTTTATTTCAATTTTCACTAAGTTCAAATTATTTTTAATATCTCTTGACATTTCTTTTTTGACCCATGTGTTATTTACAAGTGTGTTGTTTGTTTAATCTCCAAATACTTTGGGATTCTCCAGCCACTTTCTGTTGTTGATTTCTAGTTTATTTCCATTGTGTTCTGAGAGCATACTTTGGATGATTTCAATTCTTTTAAAATGTGTTTGAGGTGTGTTTCATGTCCCTGAATGTGATGTATCTTGGTGAATGTTCCATGTGAGCTTGAGAGGAATGTGCAGTTGACTCTTAAATAACATGGGTTTGAACTGGGCAGGTCTACTTATACCTGGATTGTTTTTAAGAAACATATAGTCAGCCCTTCAAATTCTTGGGTTTCGCATCTGTGGAATCAATCAACTGGGATTGAAATTTCCATTCATTTTACTACTACATTTTATATGAGGAACTTGAGCATCAGCAGATTTTGGTATATGCAGGGGCTCCTGGGACAAATCCCCCTCAGATACCAAGGGATGACTGTATTCTTCTGCTGTTGGATAAGTATTTTATAAGTGTCAATTAGATACAGTTGATAATGATGGTGGTTCCGTTCAACTGTATGCTCACTGATTTTCTGTAAGCAGAATCTGTCAATTACTGATAGAGGTCTGTTGAGGTCTCCAACTATAATAATAGAGTTGTTTATTTCATCTTGCCATTCTATCTGTTTTTGCCTCACTTATTTTGGTACTTTGCTGTTATGCACATACACATTAAGGATTAAGTCTTCTTAGAAAATTGACCCCCTTATCGTTATGTAATGCCTCTCTCTATCCCTGATAATTTTCCTTGTTTGAAGTCTGCTTTGCCTGACATTAATATAGCTACTCCAGCTTTCCCTTCATTAGTGTTAGTGTGGTATAGTTTTCTTCATCACTTTACTTATAATCTATGTCTTTCTTTTTAAAGTGGGTTTCTTGCAGACAACATATAGTCAGTTGTTTCTCTTTATCCCCTCTGTCATTTTCTGTTTTTAATTTTTATAGTTGCATTTAATCCATTCACATTTAAAGTGATTATGTGTATAGTTGGATTAATCTCTCCCCTTTCTGTACTGTTCTCTATTCATTGCACTTCTTATTTTTTAATATTCTACCCTTTTTCTGCCTTATCTGGTTTAATTAGGCATTTTATATGATTCTGTTTTCTCTCATTTCTTAACAAATCGGTTATACTTCTTTTTAAAAAATGATTTTAGTGGTTTCCCTAAGGATGGCAACATGTATTTACAACATGTATTTATAAGTCCACTTCTAAATAGGTCTATATTATTTTATGAGTGTGTAGGTACCTTAAAATATTTCATATTCATCCCTTCTAACATTGATGTCACTCATTTCACTTATCAATAAGCTATACGCATCCAATATATTGTTTCTGTTGTTAGTTTGAACACTTATATATTAAATCAAGTAAGAAAAATAAAAATAAAAGGGTTTATTTTACCTTTATGTGTTCCCTCTCTAATGCCCTTCATTTCTTTACGTAGATCTCAGTTTCTAACCTGCATCATTTTCTTTCTCTAAACTTTAAAAAAATTAAACTTCTTTAAACATTTTTTGAAAGGCAGATCTACTGGTGAAAAATTCCTCATTTTTGTTCATTTGAGAAAGTCTTTATTTCTCCTTCATTTTTGAGGAACAATTTTCCTTAATACAGAATTCTAGCTTGGTGATTTCTTTATTTCAACATTTTAAATATTTCACTCCACTCTCTTTTTGTTTGCATTGTTGATGACAAGAAGTCTGCTATAAATCTTGTACTTCTTTCTTCATAGGTAAGGTGTTGTTTTTCTCTGTGTGTGTTTCAAGATTTTTTCTTTGATTTTCTGTAGTTTGAACACAACATGCCAGGTGAAAGTTTTTTTATTATTTATCCCACTTGGACTCCTCTGAGTCCTTGATCTATGGTTTGGGGTCTGTCATTATTTTTGAAAAATTCTTAGCTATTTTCACCTCACAAATTATATCAGTCTTGTGAACTGAAATCACATGTTTTTTATTACCAATTCATACTCTCCTCTAATAAGCCATTCATCATAGAAGACCTGCCACCTTACACTTCCTCTAGATCCATCTCTGCTGAGACCATTGCATCAAAGTGAGAACTAATCTCAAACTGATTTTTCCAATTTTCTCTTTGCACAGTGCTGAGTAGTGGGAACTTTAATTGTAACTGATCAATTTTTGTCTTTTATATAGTGTGCAGAATGTTTATTTTCACAAAACGTAAATAACATGTGTGTATATATATATGGGCATGTATATGTTATATATATATATGTTATATATATATATGTTTTATATATATATATAAAATGTTATGATTCCTTGCTTGGAAGGATGGAATCTAGGGCAACAAGAAAAGGGGGAGTGAGACATGGTCTTCCTCTTATCTTTACCTTTTTTTCTCTCCTTTTCTTTTTTTACCTAAGTTATTTATTTAATTCATCTCCTGCTACAAGAAAAGTGATTGAAAATCAGTCTACTGGTCATCATTTGATGCAAATAAAGAACATGGGCTTAAGGTCCTATACATTTTACTGGTCCATGTGCAAGAATAGTCCAAATCTGAGCTGTGGTCCATGATGTAGAACAATGGTCCAGGTTTTCTTTATTCATCTTCATTGCAGGTCAGAAGTGGCTTCAAATGAGGGTTATGGAATAAAGAATGGTTACCATATCTCTAGGAAAATGGCTTGGACCTGATGCAGAGATGGGGATAGGCAAAAACTTGGGTTCTTATGTTTTCTCTGGTGCAAACAGGAAGGCGTTCAGCAAGCTGACTCCCACCCTGGGGAACATGACAAAGTAAATAGGGGACTTCCAAGTGTGAGCTAAGCCCTCCTTGCTTGAGGCACCTCTAGACATGGGAAGCCCCAGATGTGGTTGGGACATACCTAGAACCCTGGAAACCCAGAGTCTAGCCACCACTCCATTTTCGACCTGATTCAAAGCTATCATTGCCTCTTTATTATTCTAGAGATTATAAAGAAATTATTATTCCTGATTAAAAACAGAATTATCAAATTTAAAATCATTGTGATAGCAGTAAGCAGCGAGTTATATTCCTTAGAAAATCAATGCAATGAAATACATCCTCGGCATACATACATACTCAATTTTTCTCAGAATTCAGAAGAAAGTAATAGAAACTAGGTGTGATGAGAGAATAGTTAAGTGAAAGAAGGTGGAAAGTAAAATCCAATCTACAGAAAATTATAACTTCATGAAACAGTCACTTTTACAAATTACAAGATTTTTTTTTAATCCAGAAAGTGACATAGTTATTTATCAGTTACTAGTTTTGGATTCCTTTCAACATTTCTGAAGACACAAGTCAAGATGAAGCTGATAATTGCCCAACATTCGATCTGATAAAAACATAATGCTGCAAACGAAGGAGAACTTTCCTCTGGTGAATGGTGGACTGAGGGGGTAAAAATGAAGCACGTTTTCACCTCATGGAACTGAGAATGCATGAAGAAACGTTGATAAAATATCTGATTAACTTAACCACAGATGTTCACAAACTGAGTTTTAAATAGATATTTATGGTTTTCCAAAGCAACCAAAGCAGCAGCCCATCTTCATGGGATCAGCTAGTGAGTATCAAAATTATCTAATACACTCTATCCCCTACTGTCAAAAGTGAATACTCTCAAGTGCTTGGCATTCTGTAGAACAGTGGTTAAGGAGAAGCTTGAAATGTGTTTTCTCTTGTCCAGCAAGTTAACATTTTCTGATAAGTTTCTGTTTTCTCTCGAAGGACCTACTCTTCTCTTGATGGTAAGTTATTCTCTTTAAGGACACGCTGTCCCCCTGCCCCTCCCCTCAACTACAGTAGTATGCTTTATTCAGAGGTTTCTGTAGGGCACAAATATCATGATATGATAATGCAAAATACATATGTACATTTTAGTTAGCAGTTGGTTGGTCTCCTTATATAGATTTTAAAATACAAATCAAAATAAAATTCAGATGGAATAAGGACTTAAATATATAGAGCATCAAATTACTGAAATAATACAGGAGATAACTGAAACTCTGAGCTACACAATAAAAGCAGACATAATGATTTGCTTAAACACCAAAAGCTTCAAAAAGTTTAAACAACAACAACAACAAAAGTTTAAACAAATCTCAAAATAGAGAAATAACTTCTGCAATGCAAAATAATCAATATAAGGGCAAGAGATTTCATTAAAAATAAAGGTAAATATTACATTGAATAAAGGCCAGGAAGAAGAAATTCAGGAAAGCAAATGTAAAAAATGTGATAAATACAATGAAATGCTCAAACTAACCAGCATTCAACAAAACAAAATTTAAAATAATATGAATGTTTTGTCTATACATTTAATTCATGAAATTTGTTAAATGTAAACTATTCAAATTGATGGAAATATAAACATTGGACTAATATTCTGTATTGTTTTGGATTTTGCTTTCTATTTGATGGTAAGATTTAGAGACTTTTTCATGTCTGTTTATAGATTTATAACTTTTTCAAAATACCTTCATAGCACATATTCTGGATTCTTCATAATTTATTTGTCATTCCTATGGGGATTTCAAGTTGTCCTCACTTGGTTGCTATGCCAGCAATTCTATACGAGAAAACCTTATCCATACAATTTGGTTTCGATGTGTTTTCTTAGCACTCATTAATTCTCCTGAAGAAACCTGCTCCTTTTCCTAAACTTTAATTCAGGAAACACAAGGATAGTCACCTAATTTTATAACTTTGTTTTGTGTTATTGAGATCTGTATTGTTAATCTTATGATCTCACAGTTCTTCCTCAGTTTGGTCATATTTCCTTATGCTAACAAAATCTTCTTTTGAGAGGTAAAAAATATTTTTTATTCTTACTGAAGATGCACTTAAAATATTTTCCACTAAATTTTACTTTTGTTGTTGGCACCAAATTACTGAGAAAAGGGCAAAAGAAACAACTTTATTCAGCCATATATAATTACAAATCAGTTTGTTGGTATTTAGTAATATTGGTTCTTATTATCCATTATCCTAAATTAAAATTTAGTATATTTACAGACGATCAGAAACACTAGGAAGTTAAAATTACATATTATTTCTTTGCTCTTGAAATTACATTTGATAAGTTTTTGTATTTTTTTAAGGAAAAATCTGTGTCTTCAGCACTTTTTGATGTAGCATTACATTAAGAACATCTTCCATGTTATTAAATATTTTTTGAAAGCATGTTAATACCTACAAAACATTCCATCTTATGCAAGTACCACGTAATTTATCTGTGCCTTTATTACTTGATATTAAATGTGTTTCTAATTTCTTCTATCCCCAAACATTCTATAATAAGCATTCTTGTACATTAATCCTTGTTAATTGCTTTATTTCTTTAAAATAATTATTATAATGCTATATAAGTAAAGTATGCTGCGGGCACTCAAAACCATAGAGAAAACAGTACATCTAAATGTATTAGTGTTTAAGAATCATAACACATCGAGGGGGATTTTAAGTGAATGAACCTAGTGATTAATTTTAAGAACATAAAACTTGAGACAACCAGCTATTATGTGCTCCCTAATGTGAAGAAATAAGAAGTGTAGCACATCAACTATGAAGAACTCTTACCAATCAAATCTGAATCAAAACTGTAGTTCCCAATCACTAATTTGTTAAAAAAGAAAAACATGAAAATCAGAGAAATATGTTAAAAATAAAACAGGAATTCACACAGAAAAATGCAAAATTTTGTTAACTCTACAAGGCAAATGACCACCCACAAGGAAGAATAAACTTCATGGAAAAAAGAGAGAGGGACAACCTATAGATTTAAAGACAAGAGAATAATCAACCAAGCTATCAATACTCTGAGCCCTGTTGGGATTCTGATTTCAATAAAACAACTTTGGAAATAAATTATGATATCATGCAGATATATACACTGACTAGATTTTTTAATATTAAGGGTTTATTGTTAAATTTGTGGGTGGATAGCTGGAAAAGCTTTTGTCTTATTTTGTATTTTTTTAGTCCTTATGCTATTTTTTCCCCGATGAAATGTTACGTTTAGGATTTTCATCTATACTATTTAGGTAACTATACTATTTAAGTAACTCTGAAGTAATCCTAAAGTAACCTTAAAGTAATCGTGTTTTGGGCAGAGCCAAAACACGATTGGACATATGTTGATAATTATTGATCTTCTCTATATTTACATATTTTTTGAGAATTTAAAATACCACAAAAGGGAGCAACAGGAAATGAGTTTACTATTTCGGTGGGGAATAGATAATACAGTCTTGTTATATATATATATATGGTTTATCCTGAAGAGATTTGGGAAAGGAAGTGATATGATGGGATTCACAAGTGAGAGTGCACTCTTATGAACATGGACATGAATTCATCCAGGAACAAGGAGACCATTAATACCTTCCTCAATTTCTATAATTCCAGTCCCCTCTCTGTCACATTCTTATGGGCTATAATTTCTCTACAGAATGATAATAGAATGATAAAGAAAATAAGAATGAATTAAAAATGAGATGTGAAAGCCAAAGGGACTCCTTGGTAGAGGCAAAGAAGCCCTTATTTTGCAGCAGGAGTGCAGAGAAAGCCAAACATGAGGCCTGAGATTTATTAGTCTGTGCGACTAACTTCAAAGGAGGTTAAACTTGGCAGATTTGTTATACCAAGGGCATTGCCCCCATTGGGAATATCTGAAGCTTTAACACACAGAATCTAGACATGCGGATGATTGCTCCTGAAGATTTTGATTCCTCTGACTCTTCTGAACCTTCTAAGCCTGCAGAAGTGTTCCATTCCTTTTTGCTAAGAGCAGTCATCTCAATAATCCTGAAAGGCAGCAGATATACCACTCAAGATCTGCCCTCACTTTCCCTCCTGGCCACTTGGCTTATACCTAGGTTTTAAGTCATAATATCAAGCAACTGAGGATGCACTTGGCTTCATAAACAAAGTACTGTAATTTAAAGATGCTGCAAAACTATCTGACATGTATCAGTAGCCATCTGGGATGTATGAGTGGCACTGTGTTAGAAGAGTCTTTATCAAAGGGACTGGAACATAGAATTGGAAAGGGAAGAATTTATTTACCTGAGAATATTCTTTGGAGATAAAGGATTTAGTGTCCTGGAAAGAACCTCAGGAGATTGTACAAACTAATAAGGTGGCTCCCAGTGGCATGGTACACACAGTGGCCAAGCTGAGCAAAGTTGAAATGCATGAACTGCAATGTCAGATGATGGATAAAGAAATTAAAAAGTTCAGAGAAGTAGACATGCTAGAATGGATGTAATATGTACAGTCAGAAGATAAGCATGATGGTTATGTTCCCTGGGAAGGCACAAAGGACACAAAATTTATCAAGGCCATATGAATGGCCTGGTGAGACAGGAAGCAGCATCATTAAAAAGTTCAGGGGCTTCCCTGGTGGCGCAGTGGTTGAGAGTCCGCCTGCCGATGCAAGGGACACGGGTTCGTGCCCCGGTCTGGGAGGATCCCACATGCTGCGGAGCAGCTGGGCCCGTGAGCCATGGCCGCTGGGCCTTTGCGTCCGGAGCCTGTGCTCTGCAATGGGAGAGGCCACAACAGTGAGAGGCCCGTGTACAGAAAAAAAAAAAAAAAGTTCAGTAGTGTCTCTACTTTTCATTTTAGGGCTGGAGATAGAAAATACTGTTACAGAATTTATCTAGCTGAAAACAGTGTCCATGCATGGACTTTAAAATAGTAGAGTCTAGGTGGCAGCAGTTAACTGTCAGTAACCAGGTGGTACTTAACCACATATATTGTGATCACTAGCAAAGTTGGAGTAATAGCCCTGGGAACCAGATACACAGGGACTTACAAGGATGGTTAATAGAATATGACCTCCCTAGGGGCAAAATAGATTGGTGGCTGACAAAGTCACTACTCAGCTTGAACCAGCAGAAGAAATCAAGGTTTGGTGATTGGGCATCTGAGGATAGCCACCCTAATAAATATGTCATGATTCCTTGCATAGGTTTCAGACTGGGGACCATTGTTCAGAATCAGAGCCCACTAAACACTGGTTCCAAGTGGAACAATTGCAATACCATAGCATGTATACAAAGCAATGATTTGCCGCATTTTTCCTCAAGAAAATTATGGCCATTTACTCACTTGACTATAAATTGGGAGATGGGGATTACTCATATTTTTAGCACTGTTGGTATAGGTTATAGGGTTTCTGTGATATTGAACTACGAATACTTTGAAACATTATTGTGGCCTTCCTATATGTATGGGGGCATATGGGAGACAGGTAATAAATCACTTACATAGACCACCTGATGGTCATTTCCCTGGACCCTGAATGTTTAATTGGTATTAACATACTTGGAAGTTAGTACAACTTCCAGATTGGGTCCTTGGTTGTAGATAACTACCAAAATAGGGAAAGCCACATGGAAGCCTCTGAAACTGTTCCTGTCATGAGAAAGTAAGTAAAAATATATAAATAAAAATTGTATCATATATGTATTATATAGAGTTTAGGAGATTTATATCAGCCATGAGTTTCTAACAGATGCAAGGATGGTGGTCCTTATCACATCCTCAGTTAAGTTACCTAGCAATGATCTTGCAAATACCAGATGGATCCTGGAAGGTGACTGTAGACCGCTGCAAGCTCAAACCAGTAGTTGCCCTGATTGAAATTGCCATGATGGATGTGGTAACTTTGTTAGAACAGATAGAGCCTCAGGTTCTGGTATATGGACATTGTTTTGGCATATGCATTCTCTTCTATTTCAGTAAGAAAAGAGGATCAGGGAGAGTTTTTGCTCACTTCAAATGTGTAATAAACACTTGCAAATTTTGCTGTTGAGCTGTAATTCCTTTTCCTCTGCTGTAATGTAGTCCAAAGGGATCTTGGACTATCTAAACATTGCAGAGCGCAGCACATGAATCCATTGCTTTCAGGATAGCATGTTAATCTCTTCAAATAGTTAGTACTATGAAGGCCTTCGTGAGACACTGTTTGGAGGATGGAGTGGTCATGATGGCAGAGAGAGAGGCCAACAGCATAGATTCTCACTAACTAAGCCTAATCTAGCTACTGCTACCACCAAATGTCCAACCTGTAAGAAAAAGAGACCAAAACCAAGCTCCAAAATTACATAATTTCTTGAGATTTACTATCTACCTGGTAACAAGTTAACTATTTTGAATAGCTTCCATCCTGAGAATATCACTGGTCTTGTCACTAGAATAAATTATTATATATTTCTGCCAGTGTATATGGGTTTCAAAAATATTCCTGTTCTGCTACTTGTTTTTCAAAGAAATGAGTTTTATGGAAGGTGTCATGGTTTATTTTATACCTCAAACTTGACTGGGCCACAGGGTGGCCAGATATTTGGTCAAACATTACTCTGGGTGTTATCTGTGAGGATGTTTCTTTTTTTGTTTGTTTTTTTCTTTTTAACATCTTTATTGGAGTATAATTGCTTACAAAGGTGTGTTAGTTTCTCCTTTATAACAAAGTGAATAAGCTATACATATACATTTATCCCCATATCTCCTCCTTGAGTCTCCTTCCCACCCTCCCTATCCCAGCCCTCTAGGTGGATGCAAACCATGGAGCTGATGTCCCTGTGCTATGCAGCTGCTTTCCACTAGCTATCTATTTTATATCTGGTGGCGTATATATGTCCATGCCACTCTCACTTCGTCCCAGCTTACCCTTTCCCCCTCTCCATATCCTCAAGTCCATTATCTACATTTGTGTCTTTATTCCTGTCCTGCCCCTAAATTCTTCAGAACCATTTTTTTTTAGATTCCATATAAATGTGTTAGCATATGGTATTTGTTTTTCTCTTTCTGACTTCACTCTGTATGACAGTCTCTAGGTCCATCCACCTCACTACAAATAACTCAATTTTGTTTCTTTTTATGGCTGAGTAATATTCCATTGTATATATGTGCCACATCTTCTTTATCCATTCATCTGTCGATGCACACTTAGATTGCTTCCATGTCCTGGCTATTGTAAATAGAGATGCAATGAACATTGTGGTACATGACTCTTTCTGAACTACGGTTTTGTCAGGGTATATGCCCAGTAGTGGGATTGCTGGATCGTATGGTTGTTCCATTTTTACTTTTTTAAGGAATCTCCATATTGTTCCCCATAGTGGCTGTATCAATTTACATTCCCACCAACAGTGCAGGAGGGTTCCCTTTTCTCCACACCCTCTCCAGCATTTATTGTTTGTAGATTTTTTGATGATGGCCATTCTGACCGGTGTGAAGTGATACCTCATTGTAGTTTTGATTTGCATTTCTCTAATGATTAGTGATGTTGAGCATCCTTTCATATGTTTATTGGATATCTGTATATTTTCTTTGGAGAAATGTCTCTTTAGGTCTTCTGCTCATTTTGAGGTTGGGTTGTTTGTTTAATTGGTATTGAGCTGCATGAGCTGCTTGTAAATTTTGGAGATTACTCCTTTGTCAGTTGCTTCAGTTGCACATATTTTCTCCCATTCTCAGGGTTGTCTTTTCATCTTCTTTATGGTTTCTTTTGCTGTGCAAAATATTTTAAGTTTCATTAGGTCCCATTTGTTTATTTTTCTTTTTATTTCCATTACTCTAGGAGGTGGGTCTAAAAGGATCTTGCTGTGATTTATGTCATAGACTGTTCTCCCTATGTTTTCCTCTAAGGGTTTTATAGTGTCTGGCCTTACATTTAGGTCTTTAATCCATTTTGAGTTTATTTTTGTGTATGATTTAAGGTAGTTTTCTAATTTCATTCTTTTACATGTAGCTGTCCAGTTTTCCCAGCACTACTTATTGAAGAGGGTGTCTTTTCTCCATTGTATATCCTTGCCTCCTTTGTCAGAAATAAGGTGACCATATGTGCGTGGGTCACCTCTGGTCTTTCTATCCTGTTCCATTGATCTTGATTTCTGTTTTTGTGCCAGTACCATACTGTCTTGACTACTGTAGCTTTGAGTATAGTCTGAAGAAGGGAGCCTGATTCCTCCAGCTCCATTTTTCTTTCTCAAGGTTGCTTTGGCTATTTGGGGTCTTTTGTGTTTCCATATAAATTGTGAATTTTTTTGTTCTAGTTCTGTGAAAAATACCATTGGTAGTTTGATAGGGATTGCATTGAATCTGTAGATTGCTTTGGATAGTAGAGTCATTTTCGCAATGTTGATTCTTCCAATCTAAGAACATGTTTTTTCTCTCCAACAGTTTGTATCATCTTTAATTTCTTTCATCAGTGTCTTATAGTTTTCTGCATACAGCTCTTTTGTTTCCTTAGGTAGGTTTTTTCCTAGGTATTTTATTCTTTTGTTGCAATGGTAAATGGGAGTGTTTCCTTCATTTCACTTTCAGATTTTATATCATTAGTGTATAGGAATGCAAGAGATTTCTGAGCATTAATTTTGTATCCTGCTACTTTACCAAATTCATTGATTAGCTCTAGTAGTTTTCTGGTAGCATCTTTAGGATTCTCTGTGTATAGTATAATGTCATCTGCAAACAGTGACAGTTTTACTGCTTCTTTTCCAATTTGGATTCCTTTTATTTCTTTTTCTTCTTAGATTGCTCTGGTTAAAACTTCCAAAACTATGTTGAATAATAGTGGTGAGAGTGGGCAACCTTGTCTTGTTCCTGATCTTAGTGGAAATGATTTCAGTTTTTCACCATTGAGAACGATGTTGTCTGTGGGTTTTTCATATATGGCCTTTATTATTTTGAGGTAAGTTCCCTCTATGCCTAATTTCTGCAGGGTTTTTATCATAAATGGGTGTTGAATTTTGTCAAAGGTTTTTCTGCATCTATTGAGATGATCCTACGGTTTTTCTCCTTCATTTTGTTAATATGATTTATCACATTGATTGATTTGTGTATATTGAAGAATCCTTGCACCCCACTCGATCATGCTTTATGATCCTTTTAAGATGCTGTTGGATTCTGATTGCTAGTATTTTGTTGAGGATTTTTGCATCTAACTTTCTTAGTGGTATTGGCCTGTAGTTTTCTTTTTTTGTGAAATCTTTGTCTGGTTTTGGTATCAGCGTGATGGTGGCCTCATAGAATGAGTTTAGGAGTGTTCCTCCTTCTGCTGTATTTTGGAAGAGTTTGAGAAAGACAGGTGTTAATTCTTCTCTAAATGTTTGATAGAATTTGCCTCTGAAGCCATCTGGTCTTGGGCTTTTGTTTGTTGGAAGATTTTTAATCACAGTTTCAATTTCAGTATTTGTGATTGGTCTGTTTATATTTTCTGTTTCTTCCTGTCAGTCTCGGAAGGTTGTGCTTTTCTAAGAATTTGTCCATTTCTTCCAGGTTGTCCATTTTATTGGCATAGAGTAGCTTCTAGTAATCTCTCATGATCCTTTATATTTCTGCAGTGTCAGTTGTTACTTCTCCTTTTTCATTTCTAATTCTATATTTTGAGTCTTTTCCCCTTTTTTTCTTCATGAGTCTGGCTATTGTTTGTCAATTTTGTTTATCTTCACAAAGAACAAGGTTTTCATTTTATTGATCTTTCCTATTGTTTCCTTCATTTTTTTTCATTTATTTCTGATTTGATCTTTATGATTTCTTTCCTTCTGCTAACTTTGGGGTTTTTTTTGTTCTTCTTTCTCTAATTTTTTTAGGTGTAAGCTTTCGTTTCTTATTTGAGATGTTTCTTCTTTCCTGTGGTAGGATTGTATCGCTATATACTTCCCTCTTAGAGCTGCTTTTGCTACATCCCATAGGTTTGGGGTCATCGTGTTTTCATTGTCATTTGTTTCTAGGTATTTTTTGATTTCCTCTTTGATTTCTTCAGTGATCTCTTGGTTATTTAGTAGTGTATTGTTTAGCCTCCATGTGTTTGTATTTTTTATAGATTTTTTTCCTGTAATTGATATCTAGTCTCATAGCATTGTGGTTAGAAAAGATACTTGATATGATTTCAATTTTCTTAAATTTATGAATGCTTGATTTGTGACCCAAGATATGATCTATCCTGGAGAATGTTCCATGAACACTTGAGAAGAAAGTGTATTCTGTGGTTTCTGCATGGAATGTCCTATAAATATCAATTAAGTCCATCTTGTTTAATGTATCATTTAAGGCTTGTGTTTCATTCATTATTTATTTTCATTTTGGATCATCTGTCCATTTGTGAAAGTGGGATGTTAAAGTGCCCTACTATTATTGTCTTACTGTAGATTTCCCTTTTATGGCTCTTTGCATTTGCCTTATGTATTGAGGTGCTCCTATGTTGGGTGCATAAATATTTACAATTTTTATATCTTCCTGTTGGATTCATCCCTTGCTCATTTGTAGTGTCCTTCTTTCTCTCTTGTAATAGTCTTTATTTTAAAGTCTATTTTGTCTGATATGAGATTTGCTACTCCAGCTTTCTTTTGATTTCCATTTGCATGGAATATCTTTTTCCATCCCCTCACTTTCAGTCTGTATGTGTCCCTCAGTCTGAAGTGGGTCTCTTGTAGACAGCATATATATGGGTCCTGTTTTTGTATACATTCAGCCAGTCTAAGTCTTTTGGTTGGAGCATCTAAACCATTTACATTTAAGGTAGTTATCGGTATGTATGTTCCTATTACAAGTTTCTTAATTGTTTTGGGTTTGTTATTGTAGGTATTTTCCTTCTCTTGTGTTTCTTGCCTAGAGAAGTTCCTTTCGCATTTTTGTACAGCTGGTTTGTTGGTGCTGGATTCTCTTAGCTTTTGGTTGTCTGTAAAGGTTTTAATTTCTCTGTGAAATCTGAATGAGATCCTTGCTGGGTAGAGTAATCTTCGTTGTATGTTTTGCCCTTTCATCACTTTAAATGTCATACCACTCCCATCTGGCTTGCAGTGTTTCTGCTGAAAGATCAGCTGTTAACCTTTTGGGGATTCCCTTGTATTTATTTGTTGCTTTTCCCTCCCTGCTTTTAATATATTTTCTTTGTATTTAATTTTTGATAGTTTGATTAATATGTGTCTTGGCGTGTTTCTCTGATAGTATCCTATCGGACTCTCTGGGCTTCCTGGACTTGATTGACTATTTCCTTTCCCATATTAGGGAAATTTTAAACTATAATCTCTTCAAATAGTTTCTCAGTCCCTTTCTTTTTCTCTTCTTCTTTCAGGACTCCTATAATTCGAATGTTGGGGCATTTAATGTTGTCCCAGAGGTCTCTGAGACTGTCCTCAATTCTTTTCATTTTTTTTCTTTTTTCTGCTCTGCAGTAGTTATTTCCACTCTTTTATCTTCTGGGTCACTTATCTGTTCTTCTTCCTTAGTTATTCTACTATGAATTCCTTCTAGAGAATTTTAATCTCATTTATTGTGTTGTTCATCATTGTTTGCTCTTTAGTTCTTCCAGGTCCTTGTTAAGTGTTTCTTGTGTTTTCTGCATTCTATTTCCAAGATTTTGGATCATCTTTGCTGTCATTACTCTGAATTGTTTTTCAGGTAAACTGCCTATTTCCTTTTCCTTTGTTTGGTCTGGTGGGTTTTTACCTTGCTCCTTCATCTGCTGTGTATTTCTCTGTCTTCTCATCTTGCTTAACTTACTGTTTGCGACCTCCTTTTTGCAGCCTTCAGGTTTGTAGTTCCTTTTGTTTTTGGTGTCTGCCCCCAGTGGGTAAGGTTAGTACAGTAGGTTGTGTAGGCTTCCTTGTAGAAGTTACTGGTGCCTGTATTCTGGTGTATGAGGCCGGATCTTGTCCTTCTGGTGGGTAGGACCATATCCGGTGGTGTGTTTTGGTGTGTCTGTGACCTTATTATAATTTTAGGCAGCCTCTCTGCTAATTGGTGGGGTTGTGTTTCTGTCTGGCTAGTTGTTTGTCATAGGGTGTCCAGCACTGTAGCTTGCTGCTCGTTGAATGGAGCTAGGTCTTAGCATTGAGATGGAGATTTCTGACAGCTTTTGCCATTTGATATTACGTGGAGCTGGGAGGTCTCTGGTGGACGAGTGTCCTGAACTCGGCTCTTCCACCTCAGAGGCTCAGGCCTGACACCCGGCCAGAGCACCAAGACCCTGTCAGCCACACATCTCAGAAGAAAAGTGAGGGAGAAGGAGAGGGAGAGGGAGAGAGAAAGAAAGCTATTAAAATAAAATAAAGTATTAAAAATAAAAAAGGAAAAAAGTAATTAAAAAGAAGAAAAAAGAAAGAAAGAAGAGAGCAACTGAACCAAAACACAAACCCACCAATGACAGCAAGAGCTAAAAACTATACTAAAAAGACAAAACAAAACAAAACAAAATGGGCCGACAGAACCCTAGCACAAATGATAAAAGTCAATCTATACAGACAGAATCACACAAAGAAGCATGCACAAACACACTCACAAAAAGAGAAAAAGGAAAAAAGTATATATATATAAATGAAGAGAGCAACCAAATCAATAAACAAATCTACCAGTGATAACAAGCTCTAAATATTAAATTAAGATAAACATAAAGCCAGAAACAAATTAGATGCAGAAAGCATACCCCAAGTCTACAGTTGCTCCCAAAGTCCACCTCCTCAATTTTGGGATGATTTGTTGTCTATTCAGGTATTCCACAGATGCAGGGTCCATCAAGTTGATTGTGGAGATTTAATCCGCTGCTCCTGAGGCTGCTGGGAGAGATTTCCCTTTCTCTTCCGTGTTCGCACAGCTCCTGGGGTTTAGCTTTGGATTTGGCCCCACCTCTGCCTGTAGGTCACCTGCGGGCATCTGTTCCCTGCCCAGACAGGGCGGGGTTAAAGGAGCAGCTGATTAGGTGGCTCTGGCTCACTAAGGCTGGGGGGAGGGAGGAGTATGGAATGTGAGGCGAGCCTGCAGTGGCAGAGTCCGGAATGACGTTGCAACAGCCTGAGAAGAACTGTGTTCTCCTGGGGAAGTTGTCCCTGGATCACAGGACCCTGGCAGTGGCAGGCCACACAGGCTCCTGGGAGGGGAGGTGTGGATAGTGACCTGTGCTTGCACACAGGCTTCTTGGTTGCTGCAGAAGCAGTCTTAGCATTTCATGCCTGTCTCTGGTGTCTGCACTGATGGCCACAGCTTGTGTCCATCTCTGGAGCTCATTTAGGCGGTGCTCTAAATCCTCTCTCCTCGTGCACCTGGAAACAATGGTCTCTTACTTCTTAGGCCATTCCAGACTTTTTCCCAGACTCCCTCCCAGCTAACTGTGGGGCACTAGCCCCCTTCAGCCTGTGTTCATGCAGCCAAACCCAGTCCTCTCTTGGGATCTGACCTTGGAAGCCATGACCTCAGCTCCCAGCCCCCACCCACCTGGGCGGTTGAGCAGACAAGCCTCTCAGACTGGTGAGTGCTGATCGGCACTGATCCTCTGTGCGGGAATCTCTCTGCTTTGCCCTCTGCACCCCCATTGCTGTGCTGTCCTCCGTGGCTCTGAAGCTTCCCCACCCACCTACTCCCCATCTCCGCCAGTGAAGGGGCTTCCTAGTGTGTGGAAACGTTTCCTCCTTCACAGCTTCCTTCCAGAGGTGCAGATCCCATCCCTATTCTTTTTTTTTTTTTTTTCTCATTAAACTTTTTTAATGGGTCTCAAATTCTGTGACAGATTTTTGGTCAAGTTGTTTCCATTAAAAAGTACTGATTTTAAAAACTAATAACTTAAAACTGCCACACACAAAACAAATGGTCCACAACACATTCTCCTTTCCTTCTGAAGGTTTTACGATGCATTGTTATCATTAACCAGTCTTTTGCTATTAAACTTAAATGGCCAATTGAGACAAACAGTTCTGAGACCGTTCTTCCACCACTGATTAAGACCGGGGTGGCAGGTATTGGGGATAATATTCATTTAGCCCTCTGAGCTTTCTGGGCAGACTTGGTGACCTTGCCAGCTCCAGCTGCCTTCTTGTCCACTGCTTTGATGACACCCACAGCAACCGTCTGTCTCATGTCACGAACAGCAAAGTGGCCCAGAGGAGGATAGTCAGAGAAGCTCTCAACACACATGGGTTTGCCAGGAACCATATCAACGATGGCTGCATCACCAGATTTCAAGAATCTGGGGCCATCTTCCAGCTTTTTCCCAGAACGACGATCAATCTTCTCCTTCAGCTCAGCAAACTTGCAGGCAATGTGAGCCGTGTTACAATCCAGCACAGGTGCATAGCCAGCACTGATTTGGCCTGGATGGTTCAAGATAATCACCTGAGCTGTGAAGCCAGCTGCTTCCATCGGTGGGTCATTTTTGCTTTCACCAGCTACATTGCCACGATGAACATCTTTGACAGACACGTTCTTGACATTGAAGCCCACATTGTCCCCAGGAAGGGCTTCACTCAAAGCTTCATGATGCATTTCAACAGACTTCACTTCAGTTGTCACATTGACTGGAGCAAAGGTGACCACCATGCCAGGTTTGAGAACACCAGTCTCCACTCGACCCACAGGGACAGTGCCAATACCACCAATTTTGTAGACGTCCTGAAGGGGCAAACGCAAGGGTTTGTCAGTTGGGCGAGTTGGTGGCAGGATGCAATCCAGAGCTTCAAGCAGTGTGGTTCCACTGGCATTGCCATCTTTACGAGTGACTTTCCATCCCTTGAACCACGGCATGTTAGCACTTGGCTCCAGCATGTTGTCGCCATTCCAGCCAGAAATTGGCACAAATGCTACCGTGTCTGGGTTGTAGCCAATTTTCTTAATGTAGGTGCTGACTTCCTTTACAATTTCCTCGTATCTCTTCTGGCTGTATGGTGGCTCGGTGGAATCCATTTTGTTAACTCCAACAATTAGTTGTTTCACACCCAGAGTGTAGGCCAGAAGGGCATGCTCACGGGTCTGCCCATTCTTGGAAATACCTGCTTCAAATTCACCAACACCAGCAGCAACAATCAGGACAGCACAGTCAGCCTGGGATGTGCCTGTAATCATGTTTTTGATGAAGTCTCTGTGTCCTGGGGCATCAATGATGGTCACATAGTACTTGCTGGTCTCGAATTTCCATAGGGATATATCAATGGTGATACCACGCTCACGTTCAGCTTTCAGTTTGTCCAAGACCCAGGCATACTTAAAGGAGCCCTTCCCCATCTCGGCAGCCTCCTTCTCAAACTTTTCAATGGTTCTCTTGTCGATCCCACCACATTTGTAGATCAGATGGCCAGTAGTGGTGGACTTCCCCGAATCTACGTGTCCAATGACAACGATGTTGATGTGCGTCTTCTCCTTTCCCATTTTTGCTTAGGTTTAATGGTGGTTTTCACGACACCTGTATCCTGGCGGCAAACCCGTTGCGAAAAAGCCCATCCCTATTCTTTTGTCTCTGGTTTTTCTTTTTTCTTTTGCCCTACCCGGGTACATGGGGAGCTTCTTGCCTTTTGGGAAGTCTGAGGTCTTCTACCAGTGTTCAGTAGGTGTTCTGTTCCACATGTAGTTGTATTTCTGATGTATTTGTGGGGAGGAAGGTGACCTCCACATATTATTCCTCCGCCATCTTGAAGGTCCCTTTGTGAGGATGTTTCTGGAGGAGATTAATGCTTGAATCAGAAGACTGAGTAAAGCAGATTGCCCTCCCTAAGGTAGGTAGGTCTCACCCTATCAACTGAAAACCTGAAAAGAACAAAAATATACTGAGTTGTTTTTCCTGTCTGACTGCCTTCTGGCTGGGGCATTGGTCTTTTCCTGCCTTCAGACTCAAAGTGAAATATCAAGAGCTCTTAGTTCTCAAGCCTGTAGTCTTTCTACTGGAACTTACAGCATTGGCTCTCCTGGTGCTCAGGCCTTTGAACTCAGACTGGAATACACTATCAGCTCTTCCTGGTCTCCATCTTGCTGACTGCAGATCTTGGGACTTCTCAGCCTTCATAATTAAGTGAGCCAATTTCTTGTAATAATCTCTTCAGGGAGAGAGAGAGAGAGAGGGGGGGAGAGAGAGAGAGAGAGATACCCATCTCCTATTGGTTCTGTTACTCTGGAGAACCCTGAATAATACAGTAGGAGCTTAATAATAATAATAATAATAATATAATAATACAGTAGGAGCTTCTTCTGTAGGAGTTTTGATGAACTTCATGCTCAGGGATGTCCTTGTCTGTAATTACTGTTTAGTATTCAAAACATGGCCTCTTTGTGTGGCTGTGGCTCTACATCTCAGGTTTAGTGTGATTGTAACTCTGTTGTCCTGCATGCTATAGGCCTTGCCTTCTGAAGTAACGATTCATTTTTAATACTATGCTATTCTGGAATATTGTTTTCTGAGATCTATTTACTTTGGATCCATTTACCCCTGGCATCTAAGCAGTCTTTCTGTGGGATTCCTAGTGCTCCTATCTTCTCAGCATGGATTATGTCCCCAGTAGCTTTCCTTCAGGGTAGGTCTTTGTCTTTCTGAAAAAGACTATTTGTAGTACATTGAGGGATGCCTGGGGATTTAGGCTGTAATGGTTTGATCTCCTCTGTGTGCTTCCCTGGGTCTTTTTTTTTTACATGTGTCAGAAACCTGGAGGCTGCAAGTTCTTCTTACAGTATTGAAGATTGTTTTAGCTTCTTTTGAAATCAAGTTTTTGTTTGTTAATCCTGGGTTCCATGACTTGTATGGTCCCTCAGTGTTCACCTATCTCTTCTCTGCTACCACTGGACAGCAGCTGACCAAGCAAGGATCTGATGCTGTGGAACAGTCTGGCCACACATTCACCCTCAGTGGTTCTTAGAGGATCTGGCCATATAGCTTCAGTGAATGTGTCATCTGTGAATTACTAATTTTTCTATCTCTTTTGATCTTTTATAAAAAGGTTTGGGGGGATTTAACGATTGCTGCAGTGATGGTCCTGTTGTCAGTGGCTTATAAATAATTTTTGATCTCTTTTGATAATATTAAAGTTATTCATTTTAGAAAATCCATTAAATTTATTATATATTTATATAGATTATATATAAACTTAGGCATATATTTATAAATTGTCATATGTTAGTTATGAATTATGTATTATACAGTATGCATCATTCATAATACAACATTTTGTTAAATGTTAAATAATTTAACATTTAACATACAACCTATGTTAAATAATTTAAATATGATTAATAATATCCAATAGCATTTTATACAATTTTATATTGACCTTATGATAATGTAATATATTTGATATCCACACTCCCTCATTAGCACATAAGCCAATAGAGAACTGATATTTTATTTTATGAATCTTTATAACAACAAGTGACTAAAAACAATACTTGATATGTATTAGCAATTAAAATATAATTTTTAAAGTGTTACAGTTCAAATTTGGAACATCTTATTACCTAAACATCACATTTTTCAACTGTCAACCTAAAACCTAAGAATAAATCCACAAAATCAACAGTCATGTGCTGGAAAAAATGAGTAATAAAAAAATTTCAGGGAACACCATCAAAACATATTACATAAAAATAAATATTCAGATTTCACATATGAATCCCCATAGTTGAATTGATTTTGTACATATGTCCATGATATTTAATCACTCCTGTATATAAGACTAAAGTTTCCTGAAGAATTTCTAAAATAGTATATGAGATCAAAACATCTAAACTTCCATAGAGCAATTTTGTTGCACAGATATTTACTTGCTAAGATACAGTAGCAGAGGAAGTGTGACACTCATTGTTCTCTCCAAAATTTCACTTTAAATATATTTTGGAGGCTTCCCTGGTGGCACAGTGGTTGAGAGTCCACCTGCTGATGCAGGGAACACGGGTCCGTGCCCCGGTCAGGGAAGATCCCACATGCCGCTGAGTGGCTAGGCCCGTGAGCCATGGCCACTGAGCCTGCGCATCCAGAGCCTGTGCTCCGCAATGGGAGAGGCCAAAGCAGTGAGAGGCCCACGTACCGAAAAAAAAAATAATAATAATAAATATATTTTAGGGGTGGTGGTGGTGGAAAATGCTTAACTTAGACAGTGAAATATTTTCCTGTATATCATCTTCCACCCAGTAAATTTGTAATACATTAGCTGAAGCTTCCTTAACGGAGTGCGGTTTGGGGAAGATGATATTTTGATAGAAAAAAAATCCTGTATCTTACACAAAATTGATATTTTCTTCTTATTGATTACTAATATTTTTCTCAATGTACAGTAAATCAGTCCCTTAAATCCTGTAATCTATATTAAATTTTTTCCTGAGGAAATTATACTTTACATAACCATTTTAATGTGTTCCTTCACATCTTTGAAAGTGTATATCAGATTTGACTTTCCAGTTCTGTAGTTCCCCACTATCTGATAGCTATTTTTTTTCCAGCATCACACCATATTATTCTAATCCAGAAAGTTTGAAAGAAACATTTGTAAATAGAACTGTCTTGAAAATGTTTGCAATTTTTAGTACAAGTACTTTTGAAATTTACAGGTAAAAACATCTGTAGACACGTCTTTCCCATTCTTGGAGGACAAAGCCTAGCACATTTTCAGCAATTTATTTGACTTTCACTGCCTAGTTTTTCCAAGCAGTCAATTTCTCTTTTTCTGCAGAGTCTGTGAATAGGACTACATTGTCAGTTGAGAGGTGGCACAGATTTCCCTGGTTAGCTGCCCCCTTGCTCTTTTTCCAGTGCTGTCACCAGAGAGAAATGACTCTAGGCCTCAGTAAAGAAAACACTTTCTGTCAAGTTGTTCCCTCCACGTAGGAAGAGGACAGTAAGTGTCCATATGCAAACCTCCGCTCGACTTCCTTCTACGTAATAGAGTTTGTGCTTTGTGTGACTGCACAAACCATTCTAGAACTCACAGAAGTATTTGAAAGAGAATGAACTTTCAGGGGCCAAAAGGATGGCCATTGGCTTCTATATGTGAAATTTGTTGGGCAGATGAAGATCATCTTTGGTACTCTGGTGTTAATTATTTCAAATTATATTTGTGGAACTTTGTTTTTTCTTTTCCTTGTCTCCATTTCGTGCATGCCTAAATGTCCAGGCAATATCAAAATATATCCTAATGAAAGAAGAGCAATAGTTACTTAGTAGAGAGAGGTAAGAAGTCATACAGAAACATCAATTTAAAAGAAAAGTCCTAGGGCCCATTTTGCTCAAAGCTAAGCCTGTGTGAGTCTTTCTCTGTCATTTATCTTTATCTCTCTCACAGAGGCTTACCTGTCTGTGAACAGGCACTGAGCATCCTTAATGTAAACACAAGGTATTGTGTGACCTTCCCTGGTGGGTTTTTATTTTATATATCATTATAAATGAGCAATAAAATATATTGCTATTTAAAACACTAAGAATAGTGAATTTTCAATGGGGCACTTGCAAAAGAAGATGGCATCAATTCTCCAAACAATTCCACCTATAAAATCTGTTAGTAAGGACAGCCTTGATAATAGAAATACATCAGAGGTTCTTGCTACTCAGGATTGTGGTTGAGTTGGTATTTTTGGTAGAGTCTCATGGTTTGTGTTTCACATCAGTGTTTTAGTTTTTGTTCCTCGATAGTACACAAGAGAAATATATGTGTCTAAGGATTATACCCTTGCTTCAGATTAGATCTCAATTTTCCACTGCTAGTATTGAAATTTCTGGGCTTTCTCTGATGGCCTAAGATGAGTACTTCATGCTTCTTAAATGTATATAAAGCATCTGCAATATGTTTCTCTAATATTGTGGTCTTTTTTTGAACCTATCACTATTAGAAAATACATAGCATGTTATAATTATATAATAACTAACATTTTTGATCCTGTGGTGTTTGGCTTTGAGTTTTAGGAGATCATAAAATGCTTTGAGACAGGAGTAGATTTTCTTGTTTGTCATTAAGGTTTGATGGTTATTGACAAAGCAAACTTTATATTGTAAATTCTCTTGAAAGTGACAAACAACAAAATTTAGGTTTATAAATTCAGAGTAATCACCTCTCATCTTAAAGCAACACCACTATTGACTAGCTAACAAATATGCTAAAACACCCTCACAAAATCCCATTTTCATTATTCCTCCTGGAAATCGCTTGGGTGATATTCATTTGCCCGATTTAAGAGTTTACTTACATGATTTTTGAGTCAAATGATTTTTATTTTGTTAAAAGTATTATGAACAGAGTGGTAAAAGTCATCTAGGACCTATAATGGTAAACGTAGATATCAAATAATATTGTTTTACTGGAAAAAATATCTATACAGAATAGCTGTGGACCCAAGAATCTCATTTTTATGTACATAAAGAATGTCTAAAAATTCCTCACCATTTTACTATAGGAGGCATGGTAACTTACACACGTGTTTATGTTAACTGGATCTACTTTTAGGAGAAATTAAAAATCAACCCATTTATCCAGTTTAAATGCTAACAATGCCCTCATTGGACATCGTTATTATAGTACACCTGAATCCTACTGACACAGTATAAACCTATATGTCCTTGATAAGTGTTTCATATTCAGTCTTCTGTACTTCTTGAAAATATAAAAGTGGCTACACATAAGACAAATAAAAGTATCCATTACTTCAGGAATATTCTTAAAGCAATGGTTCCATGTATGTGGGTCAATCTACTGAGTTTAAATTTTGATTTCACCTATTGTTAGGTGTGTCATATTGGAAAATTCACATGACTTCTTAAAATATCAGCTTCTTAATCTATAAAATTAGGTAAATCTAGTACTTAATTCCTGCATTATTGTAAAGGTTAAATATGGTAGAGTATATAACATTATTAGAACAAATCTAGGTGCATGGAGAACACACAATAAGTAATAATTTCTGAGCTTGTTCAGGCATTGGCTATGCTTTTCTTTCCAGGATCAAGACAATTACCAAATAGGACTCAAAGCTCTGTTATTTTTTAGAGCTAAGAAAAATTCTAGTAGAGATTTGCTGAAAAGATAGTGTCAGAAGCTCATTTTACCATTTTGGTATCATTCTTTGGCACAGGGAAGTTGATTCTTTCCTCACATGCACCTAACACACCTTGTTTGCCTTTTGAAAATTTATGCTGCTATTAAACATCAAAAATTATATCACATGGAAATGTCTTTCTGGGAGGGTGTGCTGTTACTGTTGAATCATCTTTCTGTGGTATCATTAGGTACAAAAGCTTTGAAGTAAGACCTAAATCCAAAATTCTCACAGATGTTGCATGAAAACAGATTTCAAAAAGGATCTCTGTGCTCTTTCACAGACAGGTAAACATCTGTGAGAGAGAAAAAAGAAAGCAGGAGAGACAGACAGAAACTCACTTAAAGGCTTAACTTTGAACAAAACAGGCCTTAGGCCTTTTCTTTCAAATCGATGTCTCTATTTATATGACTTCCTGCCCCTCTACTAGGTAACAACTGAAGTCTCACTTTGTGAACTAATTTACATTGAGCTCTTCCTTAGCCCTCAATAGTTCTTTTTAAAGTGAGGTTTGTTTTCCCTAATGAGGATCAGCTGTGAGCAGGGGCGGCCAAAATAAATTCCCTTTAACAAGCTGTGCCTCTGCTTAGGCTGAAATTTGGAGAAGAGGAGAGTCCAAGAATACATAAAAGATCTTGAGCCTGCCGGTTAACATTGAAGATCCTATAAATGCAATATATTTAGACTCACCACATTTTTCTTTATTAAGGAATTATTATATTCCAAACACTAAAGCTACAAAATGAGGATAAACAAAGCCATGAAAAGAATGACCATCTTTGATAGCTCTTGGGCCATAAATTAAACTTTCTCTATTTTTAATAAGTGTACAAAATTTAGATCAAGTTTCATTTTATTAAAATTATTTGTTTTTCTTTGTCTTTTCATTTTATCAACTAGTGCCTTAGAAGTACTCATGCCATCACAAAATGAAGAACAAGAAAACAAAACTATAAATTAGAAAGCGTCAATCTATCAGGATTATAGCTTGATCTCTCAAAGCCTAGAGCTTACTAAAACCTCAAAATAATTTCATCAAACAATGTTATAACTGGAGATAAACAGCCCAGTTTTCTTTAAGTTTTCAAGTCTCTTGTCTTCTATTATTAGTTTGTCATATGATTTATTTTTCAAAAAACAAGGATCTATCAAATTGTGCCACTAAATCTCTTCTCTACTTTGATCTTCATTTATGCTTTAAGGCAAAACAGTCTATGTGATGCTCAGCTTTATGGAATGTAGATTCTTTGCTCTTCATGTACAAGCCAAGCTTCCCTCACCTCCAAGCATTCTGGAACTGACTGATGGCAAGCCTACCTCAAAAAGTCTTTTCTTATCCTCAGTAGGAATATAACAATAAACAGGAAGAAATGATGATGCTACTGCAGCCTGTGAGCACAGCTGCTCATTTCGTCAGTTCTGCTGTTACCTCTGGCTCAGAGGTTCCATTTTCCCTGCTTCTGTGGGATGTGTCAGGACTGCTCTGACAGCAAGCCCCATAGGCACATGGCATAAAGCTTCTTGCTTTTAAAGCCGGCTTTTACTGGCTCACCAGTTGAGTGTAGTAGCAGTTCTAATGATAACTGGGGAGCTAGTAGAATAATCCAAAAAGTGCTGCCCTCAACTTCTGAGTTAATGAAAAGAAAACGAACTTAGAGTAAACACATCATACTCTGAAGATAAAAGAAAACATATTCTTCTAGTTAACACTAATTATACGAATATTATTATTATCGTATTCTTTTTTCTTAAAAGCTCATGAGCTTTCGGTCAGAAAAATGTGGGTGGAAGTCCTGACTTTATACCCTATGAGCATTATGACTAGAGAAATTAGAATAATCCTATAATGTCCTGGAAATTCTTGAACTCAGCTACAAATCACTTGGTATAATCATATGCTGATTAAGATTTTGTGATGTTTAAATAACATAATATGTATTCATGATTAGGATTATGAGAGACACAGAAGTAATCACTCAGCATGGATTTTTTTTGTCTTTAAAAACAAAAAAAACATTAAAACTCTTTCTCTCTACCAGGTTAAATATACCTACCTTAAAAGCAGGGCATTCCCTGACTTCTTTCTCTATTTCTATAGGTTTTGGTGTTTTATTGGCCATAATGAATTGAATCATGGCCCCCAAAATATAGGTCCATGCCCTTATATTCAGAATGTCTGAATTATTCCTAGTATGGCAAAAGATGTGATTAAGTTAAGAATCTTGAGAGGAAAAACTTATCTTGGATTAACCAGGAGGGCCCTAAATGCAATCACATTTATCTTTATGAGAGAGAAACAGTTTTGAGACAGACAGAAAAGGAGAAACACAAACACAGGAGGAAGAAGCTGTGTGACCCAGAGACTGGAGCAGTATAGCCACAAGCCAAGAAACACGTGGAGTCACCAGAAGTTGGAAGTGGCAAAAATAGATGCTCCGCTCTAGCTTTGGGAGGGAATGTAGCCCTGCCAACACGTTGATTTAGGATTTTTGGCCTCTAAAACTGTGAGACAATAAATTTCTATAGATTTAAGGCACCGGTTTCTGATGTTTTTATAGGAACCACAGGAAACTAATGCATTGCCTTTTATCACTTTGCGCATTCCAAGTGTATCTTGGCAACTTATCGATAGACTGTTACGACCTTGAAAGTGGAAATCACATCTTACTCCTCTTTGTGTAGAATTCAGTACCTCGCCCAAGTCTTTACACTTAGCAAGGTCTAGAACAAAATTCCCAAATGGATTAATAAATGCCCCCATCAGTGAGAGAATTATTCTGGACCCAGTTCCTAAGTACAATGATTAAGAATACTGATTTGGTGAAAAGTCAGCAAAATTGAACAATTATCTAGATATACCTTTTGGGGAAAGGATAAAGTGAAACATGCATTTTAACACTGAAAAGATTTAAAAGTCACATAGGAAATAACTGTCATTGACCTATCTAAGATGAACTGACAATCTAAGAGAAGAATTCATAAAAGGATTTTTGTATATTGTGTTGATTGTACTTCCGGTTTTTAGTCCAAATTGTAAGGAGCCTGAAAGTTGTTACTTGCTTCCTCACAACAGGAAAGGTGATGAATAAACTGAAAAGCAGCAACTCTTTTTAGAGTCATCAGGGAGCTAAAGCCACAAGGCAAGCTGCTGCCCCTAAACCTGGAGAAATAGGAGAATACAGAGAATCACAGCTTATTGGGAGTATAAACCCAGAAGTGGAACAGAATCCCATCACTGGTGCCAATCCCAGTAGGAACACAAACTATATTGACAGAGTACTAGAGGCTCAGTGTGCACTAGCCTGAGAGTTAAAATCTCCATGTGGCCCCAATCTTTTATACGTTTTACCTCTAGGAGTCCCATTAGATTCTTACTGTGAAGAATAGAGGAAAAATTCTCTCATACTTCTGGCAGGGGGAGGGGAAAGTCACTATTCTGAAATATGCCCACATGTCCCTGTTCTTAACAAAGTGCACCCTCAAGGGAAACTTTTACCAGAGCCAAACAGTTTGGAATTTATCTAAGCCTAACCTCACTGGCAGAAGAGAAATACCCAACTCCAGCCCTCCAGCTCTTTGAAAGAGAAGAAAATCGTAGATGATATGTTTGAATACATGTTCAGGAAGCAGAAATACAATGAAAGAGTAATAACTGTTACAGCTGGTCAGAGAAGTTACCACCCAGAGTGCCTGCTTAAGGCATCCTGGCCATTACCCAGTCAATTTGATAAAGAATCCAAGAAAGATTCAACACCAAGACCCAAGATGATTACTGAGGGATAGACTCCAACAATATTACTGAGTTAAAAACAGGAAAGCATGATGATCAGGAGACAAGGGATGGGACGTAGTGGAGGAAGTCCTAAGTTGAAGATGAATGGAAGTTCAAGGAAGAAGACTGCTGCATGAGTGGAGAACAACCAGTTCAAAGTGAAACAGAAGAAGCATCTGCAAGAAAATATTATGGTTGGGAAAAAGTCTAATTCTAGAAGGAGAATAGATCTCTGGATCATTTGGGGAAAATTTAAAAATAGTTACAGAAAACAAGACAAAGGAAGCACTGAAGTATTTTCTCCAGGAAAACACAAGAAAGACATTCAACTGTGTGCACAACTGGGTCATGCAGTGAACACACTTTACATGTTTTTTTTCCTATATATGTGTATTTATTTGTTAATTTTATTAACCAAAGAGAAGAAAAGAGCTATTCTTGTTTCATAGGGGTGAATTTGTTTTTTAAAAAATAATCATAAAAGTACATACTGCAGAGGTTTCAGCTTGATTGACAGTGATTTGCAGATATATCTAATCTACTGAACGATCTCAGAATTCCATAGACTTTTACTTGTGAAGAAACATTTTACATAAAACGGCCCTTTGTTAAATTTTGGCCTAGCCAGTTTTTGGTTTTTGCAGCAAAATTATTTGGTTAACGTATTAAAATACAACTATATGGTTTCTTTTTCATTTCTCTTTATCTAATCTTATTTCGTGTTTTTTTCCCTTCAGTTTTCTACCTCATTACACTTTCCTCCTTTTATAATCTCATCCCTTTTTAAAATATGGAACTGACCCTCTTCTAAATAATACACAGTGAATATGTGCATAGAAGGAAATTAATTGGGAGAGGTATTACTTCTAAAAGAGGGAAAGGAAAATAGGATAGCAACATAGAAATGTGCTTCCTGAACTGCCTTTTCTGTAATCTTTCTCTTCCACTAGGGCACATCCATTTGTTTTCCTCTTTACTGTGTATACCTAGAGTCTGTATCATTTCAAATCCATTTTTTTCTGCCACATTATGTTCCAACATAGTGCCATTTTTTTGTTCTTAAACAGATTACTTATTTCTTATATCTTCTTGGGTCTCACTTTGTTTCTTCCTCTGATGGGGAACAAAACACTTCAAGAAATCCATCACTGTGCTCTTAGAGTGGTTTTCCTTAGGCATTGTTTGAAGTTCTCAGTTTAACATGAAAAAAGAAATGATTCATATAAGTTATGCACATTGTTACATAAAAATGCGAACTAAAGATGAATATAGTATATTCTATCTTCAGAATTCTCAGCTCAATCATGTAACGTTTATAAAGATATTATATATCAATCTTTCTTGTAAAATATATTGTCTAGGAAGTTCCACATCAATAATAATCAATTTATTATTAATAACTGACAAATAAATACATACCACTATTCTTTGAGGCCTATATTATTTTTTTAATATTTATTTATTTATTTGGCTGCACCAGTTCTTAGTTGCAGCAGGAGGGCTCCTTAGTTGTGGCACATGAACTCTTAGTTGCAGCATGCACGTGGGATCTAGTTCCCTGACCAGGGATTGAACCCAGGCCCCCTGCATTAGGAGCATGGAGTCTTATTCACTGCACCACCAGAGAAGTCCCTGAGGCCTGTATTATTACATGCAATTTACATATGAGGAAATAGAGAGTTTAGAGATATGAGTAGTTGCTCTAGATGACACAGTTCATAAATAAGAAATGGTGCTGAAATTTAAACATATAAATATTTAAACCCACACATATTTAAATCCAAATTTGGTGTATATATTAAATATTGATATTGTAAATATTGATAAATATTGGTGGTAATCTATTACATTTCATGATAATTTACATTGTAAAATATTTATTTGATTTTGACCATTTTTTAGCCTCACAATAGGCTGGCTGAAAGGAAATAAAGAAGATAACTTTTCTATTAGAATAAAATTCTATTTTTTTAATCCATGATATGGAGTTGAAAACTAAAATTCAGAAGATCAATAATGTATACATAATAATGGGTAATATTGGCTTCTTAAATTGTCAAAAGTAAATATGTCAGAATAAGCCCGTGTAAGATTTAATTATAGGCTCAAATAGATCCATCCCTACAAGCAGGGTAAAGCATTTTCACTGACAGACCATGGAGTCCCTGTTATTGAATTCTGCTCATACTAAAGAAACAGTCATCAATTTGGTGACTTAAACGTTTAATTTTCTAAAGACACAAGAGTGAACACCCAGTGGAATGAGAATTGTGCACGCAATTACAATTTGTATTGTAGACAACAACCAAACACGGCAAAGGGACATAAAATAAGGTTTGCATGGACTGATATTTAACATGCTTTTGACTGATAATGTCTAACAATGTAAATATATTACTTTTTCCTTGTGGATGTATACGTATAATAAAATTTAATGAAAAATCTCAATGGGTATTATGAAACTTAATTAAATAATTTAAAAATTAGTCTGGAGAGGAAGTTTAGGATCATTTACCATACTTCCCCCTTTTGTGGTCCGAGGCCCAACAATGCCTGCTCTTCTTTACTGGGATTTCCAGTCCATTCACATTTCGACTTCCTTCCATCATCTTCTCATTTCTGTTTCTATATTTTAAATCCCTTGGCTTCTGATTCCAACCTCTCTTTTCCTAGTGCTTGAGAAAGTGTTTTGCCTGTTTTTCTTTCACAGTCTCAGCCCAGTTACACTTACTTCTGGACATATTCTTTAAACTGACTTCTCCAGGCCTAGGCCAGCTGTAAGATTATAGGGAGAAAATCAAACATCCAAGTGTGTGGCTACACTTGTGAACTGTTTGCCTCCAATTGTTTGGCAAAACCAGTCTCCTTCTGCTCAGTCAACCTCACAATCACTGGGGGAGGATCTAAGTTTTTAATCCTTCCAGGCCTTCATTCCAAAGCCTCATTTCTCCTTTTTTTTTTTTTTAACATTTTTATTGGAGTATAATTGCTTTACAATGGTATGTTAGTTTCTGCTTTTTAAAAAAGTGAATCAGCGATACATATATATATATATCCACATGTCTCCTCCCTCTTCAGTTTCGCTCCCACACTGCCTATCCCACGCCTCTGGGTAGACACAAAGCACAGAGCTGATGTCCCTGTGCTATGCAGCTGCTTCCCACTAGCTATCCATTTTACATTTGGTAGTGTATATATGTCCATGACACACTCTCACTTCGTCCCAGCTTACCACTTCACCCTCCCTGTGTCCTCAAGTCCATTCTCTACGTCTGCATCTTTATTTCTGTCCTGCCCTTAGGTTCTTCAGAAACAATTTTTTTTTTTTTAGATTCCATATATACGTTTTAGTATACGGTATTTGTTTTTTTCTGTCTGACTTACTTCACTCTGTATGACAGTCTCTAAGTCCATCTGCCTCACTACAAATAAGTCAATTTCATTTCCTTTTATGGCTGAGTAATATTCCATTGTTTATATGTGCCACATCTTCCTTAACCATTCATCTGTTGATGGACACTTAGGTTGCTTCCATGTCCTGGCTATTGTAAATAGAGCTGCAATGAATATTGCGGTACATGAATCTTTTTGTTATGGTTTTCTCAGGGTATATACCCAGCAGTGGGATTGCTGGGTCATATGGTAGTTCTATTTTTACTTTTTTAAGGAACCTCCATACTGTTCTCCATAGTGGCTGTATCAATTTACATTACCACCAACAGTGAAAGAGGGTTCCCTTTTTTCCACACCCGCTCCAGCATTTATTGTTTGTAGATTTTTTGATGATGGCCATTCTGACTGGTGTGAGGTGATACTTCATTGTAGTTTTCATACTTCATTGTAGCATTTCTCTAATGATTAGTGATGTTAAGCTTCCTTTCATGTGTTTGTTGGCAATCTGTATATCTTTGGAGAAATGTCTATCTAGGTCTTCTACCCAATTTGGACTGGGTTGTTTGATTTCTTGATATTGAGCTCCATGAGCTACTTGTACATTTTGGAGATTACTCCTTTGTCAGTTGCTTCATTTCCAAATATTTTCTCATATTCTGAGGGTTGTCTTTTCATCTTGTTTATGATTTCCTTTGCTGTACAAAGCCTTTTAAGTTTCATTAGGTCCCATTTGTTTATTTTTATTTCCATTTCTCTAGGATGTGGGTCAAAAAGGATTTTGCTGTGATTTATGTCATAGAATGTTCAGTCTATGTTTTCCTCTAAGAGTTTTACAGTGTCTGGCCTTGCATTTAGGTGTTTAATCCATTTTGAGTTTATTTTTGTGTATGGTATTAGGGAGTGTTCTAATTTCATTCTTTTACATGTACCTGTACAGTGTTCCCAGCACCATTTATCAAAGAGGCTGTCTTTTCTCCATTGTATATTCTTGCCTCCTTTATCAAAAATAAGGTGAACATATGTGCGTGGGTTTATCTCTGGGCTTTCTATCCTGGTCCATTGATCTTGATTTCTGTTTTTGTGCCAGTACCATACTGTCTTGATTACTGTAGCTCTGTACTATAGTCTGAAGGCAGGGAACCTGATTCCTGCAGCTTCCTTTTTCTTTCTCAAGATTGCTTTGGCTATTTGGGGTCTTTTGTGTTTCCATGCAAATTGTGAAATTTTTTGTTCTACTTCTGTGAAAAATGACATTGGTCGTTTGATAGGGATTGCATTGAATCTGTAGAGTACTATGGGTAGTATAGTTATTTCACAATGTTGATTCTTCCAATCCAATAACATGGTATATCTCTCCATCTGTTTGTATCATCTTTAATTTCTTTCATCAGTGTCTTATACTTTTTTTGTGTGTGTGTGGTATGCGGGCCTCTCTGTTGCGGCCTGTCCCATTGCGGAGCGCAGGCTCTGGACGCGCAGGCTCACTGGCCATGGCTCATGGGCCTAGTCACTCCGTGGCATGTGGGATCTTTCCGGACCAGGGCACGAACCCGTGTCCCCTGCATCACGAGGTGGACTCTCAACCACTGTGCCACCAGGGCAGCCCTCTTATAGTCTTTTGTGTACAGGTCTTTTGTCTCCTTACATAAGGTTATTCCTAGGTATTTTATTCTTTTTGTTGCAGTGGTAAATGGGAGTGTTTCCTTAATTTCTCTTTCAGATATTTCATCATTAGTGTATAGGAATGCAAGGGATTTCTGTGCATTAATTTTGTATCCTGCTACTTTACCAAATTCATTGATTAGCTCTAGTAGTTTTCTGGTAGCATCTTTAGGATTCTCTATGTATAGTATCATGTCATCTGCAAACAGTGACAGCTTTACTTCTTCTATTCCAATTTGGATTCCTTTTATTTCTTTTTCTTTTCTGATGGCTGTAGCTAAAACTTCCAAAACTATGTTGAATAATAGTGGTGAGAATGGGCAAACTTGTCTTGTTCCTGATCTTAATGGAAATAGTTTGTTTTTCACCTTTGAGCATGATGTTGGCTGTGGGTTTGTCATATATGGCCTCTATTATGTTGAGGTAAGTTCCCTCTATGCCTACTTTCTGGAGGGTTTTTATCACAAATGGATGTTGAATTTTGTCGAAAGTTTTTTCTGCATCTATTGAGATGATCATATGGTTTTTATTCTTCAATTTGTTAATATGGTTTATCACACTGATTTGAGTATATTGAAGAATCCTTGCATTCCTGGGCTAAACCCCACTTGCTTATGGTGTATGATCCTTTTAATATGCTGTTGGATTCTGGTTGCTAGTATTGTGTTGAGGATTTTTGCATCTATATTTATCAGTGTTATTGGCCTGTAGTTTTCTTTTTTTGTGAAATCTTTGTCTGGTTTTGGTATTAGGGTGATGGTGGCCTTGTAGAATGAGTTTGGGAGTGTTACTCCCTCTGCTATATTTTGGAGCAGTTTGAGAAGAATAGGTGTTAGGTTTTCTCTAAATGTTTGATAGAATTCGCCTGTGAAGCCAGCTGGTACTGGGCTGTTGTTTGTTGGAAGATTTTTAATCACAGTTTCAATTTCACTGCTTGAGATTGGTCTGTTTATATTTTCTATATCTTCCTGGTTCAGTTTTGGAATGTTGTGCTTTTCTAAGAATTTGTCCATTTCTTCCAGGTTTTCCATTTTATTGGCATATAGTTGCTTATAGTAATCTCTCATGATCCTTTGTATTTCTGCAGTGTCAGTTGTTACTTTACCTTTTTCATTTCTAATTCTTTTGATTTGAGTATTCTCCCTTTTTTCCTTGATGACTCTGGCTAATGGTTTATCAATTTTGTATATCTTCTCAAAAAACCAGCTTTTAGTTTTATTGATCTTGGCTATCATTTCCTTCATTTCTTTTTCATTTATTTCTGATCTTATCTTTATGATTTCTTTCCTTCTGCTAACTTTGGGGTTTTTGTTCTTCTTTCTCTAATTGCTTTAGGTGTAAGGTTAGGTTGTTTATTTGAGTTGTTTCTTGTTTCTTGAGGTAGGATTGTATTGCTATAAACTTCCCTCTTAGAACTGCTTCTGCTGCATCCCATAAGTTTTGGGTCACTGTGTTTTCATTGTCATTTATTTCTAGGTATTTTTTGGTATCCTCTTTGATTTCTTCAGTGATCTCTTGGTTATTTAGTAGTGTATTGTTTAGCCTCCCTGTGTTTGTATATTTTACAGTTTTTTTTCCTGTAATTCTTATGTAGTCTCGTAGCATTGTAGTCGGAAAAGATACTTGATACAATTTCAATTTTCTTAAAATATATCAAGGCTTGATTTGTAACCCAAGATATGATGTATCCTGGAGCATGTTCCATGAGCACTTGAGAAGAAAGTGTATTCTGTTGTTTTTGGATGGAATGTCCTATAAATATCAATTAAGTCCATTTTGTTTAATGTATTTAAATATTAATTAAGTGCATCTTATTTAATATATCATTTAAAGCATGTGTTTCCTTATATATTTTTTTTTTGGATGATCTGTCCATTGGTGAAAGTGGAGTGTTAAAGTCCCCTACTATGATTGTGTTACTGTCGATTTCCCCTTTTATGGCTGTTCACATTTGCCTTATGTATTGAGGTGCTCCTATGTTGGGTGCATAAATATTTACAGTTGTTATATCATCTTCTTGGATTGATCCCTTAAAGTCTATTTTGTCTGATATGAGAATTGCTTCTCCAGCTTTCTTTTGATTTCCGTTTGTATGGAATATCTTTTTCCATCCCCTCACTTTCAGTCTGTATGTGTCCCTAGGTCTGAAGTGGGTCTCTTGTAGACAGCATATATATGGGTCTTGTTTTTGTATCCATTCAGCCAGTCTATGTCTTTTGGTTGAAGCATTTAATCCATTTACATTTAAGGTAGTTATTGATATGTATGTTTCTATTACCAGTTTCTTACTTGTTTTAGGTTTGTTATTGTAAGTCTTTTCCTTCTCTTGTGTTTCCTGCCTAGAGAAGTTCCTTTATCATTTGTTGTAAAGCTGGTTTGGTGGTACTGAATTCTCTTAGTTTTGCTTGTCTGTAAAGGTTTTAATTTCTCTGTTGAATCCGAATGAGATCTTTGCTGGGTAGAGTAATCTTGGTTGTAGGTTTTTCCCTTTCATCACTTAAAATATGTCCTGCCACTCCCTTCTGGCTTGCAGTTTCTGCTGAAGGATCAGATGTTAACCTTATGGGTATTCCCTTGTATGTCATTTGTTATTTTTCCCATGTTGCTTTTAATATTTTTTCTTTGTATTTACTTTTTGATAGTTTGATTAATATGTGTCTTGGCATGTTTCTCCTTGGATTTATCCTGTATGGGACTCTCTGTGCTTCCTGGACTTGATTGACTAATTCCTTTCCCATATTAGGGAAAGTTTCAACTATAATCTCTTCAAATATTTTCTCAGTCCCTTTCTTTTTCTCTTCCTTTTCTGGGACCCCTACAATTCTAATGTTGGTGTGTTTAATGTTGTCCCAGAGGTCTCTGAGACTGTCCTCAATTATTTTCATTCTTTTTTCTTTATTCTGCTCTGCAGTAGTTATTTCCATTATTTTATCTTCCAGGTCACTTATCCGTTCTTCTGCCTCAGTTATTCTACTATTGCTTCCTTCTAGAGAATTTTTAGTTTCATTTTTTGTGCTGTTCATCATGATTTGTTTCATCTTTAGTTCTTCTAGGTCCTTGTTAAACGTTTCTTGTATTTTCTCCATTCTATTTCCAAGATTTTGGATCATCTTTACTCTCATTACGATGAATTCTTTTACAGGTAGACTATTTCCTTTTCATTTGTTTGGTCTCGTGGGTTTTTACCTTGCTCCTTCATTTGCTGTGTGTTTCTCTGTCTTCTTATTTTGCTTAACTTACTGTGTTTGGGGTCTCCTTTTCACAGGCTGCAGGTTTCTAGTTCCCATTGTTTTTGGTGTCTGCTCCCAGTACCTAAGGATGGTTCAGTGGGTTGTGTAGGCTTCCTGGTGGAAGGGACTGGTGTCTGTATTCTGGTGGATGAGGCTGGATCTTGTGTTTCTGGTGGGTGGGACTGCATCCAGTGGTGTGTTTTGGTGTTTCTGTGACCTTATTATGATTTTAGGCAGCCTCTCTGCTAATGGGTGGGGTTGTGTTCCTGTCTTGCTGGTTGTTTGTCATAGGGTGTCCAGAACTGTAGCCTGCTGATGATTGAGTGGAGCTGGGTCTTAGCATTGAGATGGTGATCTCTGGGAGAACTTTCACTCTTTGATATTATGTGGAGCCGGGAGGTCTCTGGTGGACCAGTGTCCTGAACTCGGCTGTCTCAACTCAGAGGCACAGGCCTGATACCTGGCCATAGCGCAAAGACCCTGTAAGCCACACAGCTCAGAAAATAAGGGAGAAAGAAAGAGAGAAAGAGAGAAGGAAAGAAGGAAAGAAGGAAATAAAGAAAGAAAGAAAGGAAGAAAGGAGGAAAGGAAGAAAGAAGGAAAGAAAGAAAGAAAGAGAGAAAAGGAAGGATGGAATGATGGAAGGAAGGAAGGAAGGAAAGAAGGAAATAAAGTTATTAAAATAAAATTTAAAATAATTAAAAAGTAATTTAAAAAGGAAAAGAAAAAGAAGAAAGCAGTGAGCCACCAAATGAAAACACATATCCACCAATGATAACAATCGCTAAAAACTATACTATAAAAAAAGGAAAAGAAAAAAACGGACAGGCAAAACTCCAGGATAAATCGTAAAAGCAAAGCCGTACAGACAAAATCACAGAAAGAAGCATACACATGCACCATCACAAAAAGAGAAAAAGATAAAAAATATATATCTATATTTAAAAAAAAGGAAGAGAGCAACCAACTCAATAAACAAATATACCAATGATAATAAACTCTAAATACTAAACTGAGATAAACATAAGACTAGAAACATATTAGATGCAGAAAGCAAACCCCAGGTCTACAGTTCTTCCAAAGTCCACATCCTATTTTGGGATGATTCCTTGTCTATTCAGGTATTCCAGAGATGCTGGGTACATCAAGTTGACTGTGAAGATTTAATCTGCTGCTCCTGAGCTTGCTGGGAGAGATTTCCCTTTCTCTTCTTTGTTCTCACAGCTCCTGGGGTTCAGCTTTGGATTTGGCCCTGCCTCTGCGTTTAGGTTGCCTGAGGGTGTCTGTTCTTCACTTAGACAGGATGGGGTTAAAGCAGCAGCTGATTAGGGAGCTCTGGCTCACTCAGGCCGGGGGGTGGGGGGGGTGGGGGGGAGGCAGGGGTACGGAATGCAGGGCGAGCCTGCAGCGGCAGAAGCCGGCATAAAGTTGCAACAGCCTGAGGTGCGCCGTTTGTTCTCCCAGGGTAGTTGTCCCTGGATCACGGGCCCCTGGCAGTGGCAGGCTGCACAGGCTCCCGGGAGGGAAGGTGTGGATAGTGACCTGTACTTGCAGACAGACTTCCTGGTGGCTGCAGCAGCAGCCTTAGCGTTTCATGCACCTCTCTGGTGTCTGCGCTGATAACCGCATCTCATGCCTGTCTCCGGAGCTCGTTTAGGCGGTGCTCTGAATCCCGTCTCCTCACGCATCCTGAAACAGCGGTCTCTTGCCTCTTTGGCAGGTCCAGACTTTTTCCCGGACTCCGTCCCAGCTAGCTGTGTGGCAATATCCCCCTTCAGGCTGTATTCACGCAGCCAACCCCAGTCCTTTCCTTGGGATCTGACCTCCGAAGCCCAAGCCTCAGCTCCCAGCCCCCGCCCGTTCCTGCGGGTGAGCAGAAAAGCTACTCGGGCTGGTGAGTGCTAGTTGGCACCGATCCTCTGTGTGGGAATCTCTCCGCTTTGCCCTCCTCACCCCTGTTGCTCTGCTCTCCTCCATGGCTCCAAAGCTTCCCCCCCACAACCCCCACCCCCCCCCACCCCGTCTCCACCAGTGAAGGGGCTTCCTAGTGTGTGGAAACGTTTCCTCCTTCACAGCTCCCTCCCACTGGTGCAGGTCCCATCCCTATTCTTTTGTCTCTCTCTTTTTTTTTTTCTTTTGCCCTACTCAGGTACGTGGGGAGTTTCTTGCCTTTTGGGAGGTCTGAGGTCTTCTGCCAGCGTTCAGTAGGTGTTCTGTAGGAGTTGTTCCACATGTAGATGTATTTCTGATGTATTTGAACTGCTAAAAAATCTAACTACTATATAACATACACACCTCCTTTTTCATTGAAATATAGTTGATATACTTTATTATATTAGCTTTAGATGTACAGCGCAATGATCCAATATTTTTATAGATTATACTCCTTTTAATGTTATCATAAAATATTGGCTATTTTCCCTGTGCTATAAAATATATTGTTGTATCTTATTTATTTTATACTTAATAGTTTGTACCTCTTAATCTCCTACCCTATCTTGTCCCCTCCAACCTTTCCTCTGCCCACTGGTAACCACTAATTTATTCTCTATACCTGTAAATTTATTTCTATTTGTTTATACTCATTCATTGGTTTCATTTTGTAGATTCTACATACATGTGATAACAGCATTTGTCTTTCTCTGCTGTCTTAATTCACTAAGCATAATACCCTCCAAGTCCATCCATGTTGTTGCAAACAGCAAAATTTATTTATGGCTGCTATTCCGTAGTGTGTGTGTGTGTGTGTGTGTGTGTGTGTGTGTGTGTCTATCACTTCTTATTTATCCAATCATCTGTTAATGGACACTTAAGTTGCTTCCGTATCTTGGCTATTGTAAATAATGCTGCTGTGAACATTAGGGTGAATGTAACTTTTCAAATTAGTGTTTTTGTTATCTTTGGGTATATACCTAGGAGTGGAATTGCTGGGTCACATGGTAGTTCTACTGTTATTGTTTCGAGGAAACTCCAAACTGTTTTCATAGTGGCTGTTCCAATTTACATGCCCACCAAAAGTGTACAAGGGTACCCTTTTCTCCACATCCTCACCAATATTTGCTATTTCTAGACTTTTTGATGATAGCCATTCTGACAGGTGTGAGGTCATATCTTGTGGGTCACAATTGCATTTCTCTGCTGATTAGCAATGTTGAGCATCTTTTCATGTACCTGCTGCCATCTGTATGTAGTCTTTGGAAAAATATCTATTCTGCCCATTTCTTAGTTGGCTTTTTTGTTGTTGTTGTTACTGACTTGTGGGTAGTATTTATATATTTTTGATATTAACTCATCAGTCATATTATTTGCAAATACTTTCTCCTATTCAGTAGTTTGTCTTTTTGTTTTGTTGATGTTTTCCTATGCTTTTAAGTTTAATTAGTTCCCAATTGATTATTTTTACTTTAGTTTCCTTTGTTCCGGAAGACAGATTCAGAAACGTATTGCTACAATTTATGTCAAAAGTGTTCTGCCTACATTTTCTTCTAGGAGTTTTATGGTGTCTGGTCTTAGATTTATGATTTTAATCAATTTTGAGTTTATTTTTGTACATGGTGTGAAAAAATATTCTAATTTCTTTCTTTTCCATGTAGCTGTCTGGTTTTCCCAGCATCACTTATTGAAGAGACTGTCTTTCCCCATTGTATATTTTTGCCTCCTTTGTCATGAATTAACTGACCAGAAGTGCAGGGATTTATTTCTTGGCTCTCTATTCTATTCCATTGATTTACTTGCCTATTTTTGTGCTAGTACCATGCTGTTTTGATTACTGTACCTTTGTAATATAGTCTGAAGTCAGGGAGCATGGCCACTTGAGCTTTGTACATTTATCTCAAAATTTGTTTGGCGATTTGGGGTCTTTTGTGGTTCCATATATGTTTTAGGATTATTTGGTCTAGTTTGGTGAAAAATGTCATGGGTATTTTGATAGGGATAGCGTTAAATCTGTAGATTGTGTTGGGTAATATGGACATTTTAACAATATTAATTCATGCAGTCCATGAACAAGGCATCTCTTTCCATTTCTTTACATCATCTGTCATTTCCTTTATCAGTGTTTATTAGTTTACAGAGTATAGGTCTTTTCTCTCCTTGGTTAAGTTTATTCCCATGTATTTTATTTTTTTTGATGTGATTTTAAATGAGATTGTTTTCTTGCTGTATCCTCCTGATTGTTCATTATTAATGTATGGAAAAGGAAAAGATTCTTATGTATTAATCTTGTATTCTGTAACTTTACTGAATTCATTTATTACTTCTAATAGTTTTTGAGTAGAGACTTTATGGTTTTCTATATACAGTATCATGTCATCAGCAATTAGTGAGTTTTACTTCTTTCCTTCTAATAAGGATGCTTTTTATTTCTTTTTCTTTTTTGACTGCTGTGGCTAGGACTTCCAATACTATATTAAGTAGAAGTGTCAAGAGTGGGCATCCTTGTCTTACTCCTGATTTTAGCAAAACACTTTCAGCTTTTCCCGATTGAGTATGATATTAGCTGTGTGTTTGTCATAAATGGCCTTTATTCTGTTGAGATGTTTCGTCTATAGCAACTTTGATGAGAGTTTTTATCATGGGTGGGTGGGAGGTAGAGCTGGAGATGAATGGGCTAGACCCAGAGCCAGATGTGAGCCTGGGTTTCTCCTATACTTAGTGGCCATCAGTCACCTATCAGGGATGGGTGCAGGTCCCAAGTTGCTGGAGCAGAAGCCCTGAGGGTCAGGTCCAAGGTGGCTCCATTCCCTCAAAGTGTGTGCTCTCCCTGGCAACAGCACCTTTGCCCCAGAAGCAGCAATGAAGCAAGAGGGGCTGGAGTGGGTGCCTGGTGCAAGCCCAGGCACATACTGGGCTAGTTCCAGCTCACCATTCAGAGCTCCAGATAGCTCCCAATCCACCATCTCTGTGAGTGTCACCAATGGCTGCCTTTGCCCTTTAAGATGCAGTGCCATGTCCAAGGAGGCTCTGTGCCCCCAAGTGGGCACTCCTCCATAATGGCAGCATTTGCCCTAGTGGGGAGCTGTGCTGGAGCTAAAGGGGGCAGAGCTGGCACTCAGCATGGATAGAGCACATGCTGGGATGATCCTGGCACATCAGTGAGACTTCCAGACAGTTTCAGTCTGTTTCATCTACCTTGTTGCTGGGAATAAGTAGTAAGTAAGCATTTGCATGTTCTTCACAAGTGAAGTCTTGGTTTCTTACAGCCTTCCTATAAGTCCCACTGGCTTTAAACCAGCTAAGGGTACACATGTGGGGTACACATGTGGTTGGAATCCCTCGCTGGGGTACACATGTGGTTGGAATCCCTCGCTCCTCAGAAAAGTTATCCAAGCTTCTGATACACTGCACCCCTTCTGTGTCCTATCCTAGGGGCACAAGTCCTGACGTGATTGCTTCTTTTTTCCTACCTGACTCCATGTAGATCTTTCTCTACAGCCTTGGTTGTAGAGATTCTTTCTGCCATTCTCCAGTTTATTTTCAGTTAGAGTTGCCCTACATGTATTGTATTTTTGACGTGTTAATTGGGGGAGGTGAGCTCTACATCCTTCTACTCTGCCATCATGACATGCTTTTTTTTTTTTTTTGGTATTAATAAGGGTTACTAGGGGATGGACAGATCTTCTGCTGTTTTCCTATTTTAGCAGTCCAACCAAGTGTAAGTGCTGAGAAGAAGGAAATGTGATATTATATCCATCATCAGTCCTCACAGGGGTGCTAGTAAAATTCTGATGAGTCTACTCCATGGACTGATTATCTCCAAAATTTCCTACTTCAAATATTCATGTATTAATATTGCTGTCATTTGAATAATTCTAATTACTTTTCACTAGGCAACACTAATATCTCTATCATTATCAAAATTAACCGTTGTTTTGGTATCTTTATTTGTATGATTAATCACTTAAGAGATTCAGACATTTAATAATCAAATAACTAATTTGTGTTGAGTACTTTCATTTATTTCCATTTATGGAAGAAGAAATTGAACAACTGGTGTATCATGTACATTTCTAAGTTTCCATTCTCATACTTGTTTAATCTGAAAATTGAATCTAGGCTCCCTGAATTCATGGTTAACATGCTTTATCTACTACTTTCCAGTATCAATAGAAATTTGCCCCATTTAAAAAATCTTCATTTCTAAAATCAGTAGGAATTTGGATTGGAATCTATCAGTAACTATAAAAAATCATGTGACACTTGGAAGACCTAAAATAGAATTCTTTATTTTTCATTAAAATGTTTCATTTTATAGAATATAGTATAATATTTAAAGCTAAAATATTATTTTTTCTAGGTAGTTCCATTACCTGGAAATGTCACTTTTTAAACATTTAAATGATGATTTAGAAAGAAGTCAAGACTCATCAAATATCATACTTACCTGTGCTTTTAAGACAATGGATCAACTTTAATTTTCTTTTTTTAAAATTTTTATTATTTATTTTTAACTATTTATTTATTTTTGGCTGCATTGGGTCTCTGTTGCTGCATGCAGCTTTCTCTAGTTGCAGTGAGCAGGGCTACTCTTCATTGCAGTGTGTGGGCTTCTCACTGTGGTGGCTTCTCTTGTTGCAGAGCACAGGCTCTAGGTGCACAGGCTTCAGTAGTTGTGGCACATGGGCTCAGTAATTGTGGCTCATGGGCTGTAGAGCACAGGCTCGGTAGTTGTGGCACATGGGCTTAGTTGCTCCAAGGTATATGAGATCTTCCCAGACCAGGGATCGAACCCATGTCCCCTGCATTGGCAGGCAGATTCTTAACCACTGTGCCACCAGGGAAGTCCAACTTTAATATTCTTATACCGACTTTAACATCTGCAAATTTTCTTTGTACAAATTTCACCTTTGTAAAACATATGATCAAAACATAAAAGTATCAAATTTTATTAAAATATAATTAATTCAACCAATTAAATTTTAGCACATTTTAAAATTCTCAAGAATTTTCTAATTTTTATTAGTTTTACATTTTTATTATAACATTTTAAATGTATTTTGTATTTTTAATGCAATTTTCAATTCAATAATCATTAAAATATAGCTCCTCTCCTCTGGGAGCTCTCTATATAATTGGAGAGTCAGACAGATAAATGGATAAGAAAACAGTGTGTTATTTGCCACGCAGAATAATTATGGAAGGTGCAACAGTAATATTAAGGAAAAAGAGGCTAATTATTGGTATTGAATAAAAGTCAGAAAGCCCTTTGTGGTGGAGACATCTAACGTGAATTTAGAACATGATTACAGTTTACCATGAGAACAAAAATATAGAATTAATTATCTAGGAGTAAGTAGATTCACATAAAAGAGGGAAAATGTCCATGTCCGTAATGCAGACACAAAATGCATGATATACAATGTGAGCACTTATAAGTCTCTAAACAAAAATTATTAATAGTGACAGCACTTTGACAGTTTTCAGTGTTAAGAATATTATTCTCTGTCAATAATATTTTTTTAAATAGAACAAAACATTTGAGTATGTTTAAAGAGATATCATTCTGATTACTAACTCTAAAGATAAATGTAACAGATTTATAATAAAAGCAACTTAAAGCCCAGAGTGGCTTCCTGTCAACAATATTTATTCTTTAAGGAACGCATGGAAATGATAATGGATTAAAAAAAAGAAAAAAAAGACTAAAAAAGTACAAAAATATAGGGAAGTCTGTTTGCTTTGCATCTGACTGTGGACACATTCAAAGAAACACTGGCAGAGACAAGAATAGTGAATTAAAAAAAAACAAACAAACACCCTGAATTGAAAGAAACATTCTATTCTATTCAAAGAACTTAATTCTCAGATATTATTAAAGACATAAAATAAGAAAATATATTTTTCTCTGATGAGATTAACAAAAATTAAAACAAGACAAAACCTAGTTTTGGTTCAGGCTCTTCCAAATATTTGCGTTGAGAATTTAAATTGGTACAATACTTTTGGAACACATACCCTTTCCCTATTAATTCTGTTTTTGGAAATTTACTTTGAATACATTGTCTCACATATGTGTTTTTATATTCAACATTAAACAATGTATAACTGATATCATGCAGACAAAACAGGTTACTATTATGAGAGAGAGTAAATGGAAGAACCTCTGTACAATCTACTGGTGTCAGGATTTCACAAGAGTTTTTATGCTTTTTTTTCAACATTTTAACTCTCACATGCAATTTGCATAATTTACCTGTATAAATTAATAAATTAAATCTTAAATGTAGCTCTCCCTCGGATTCACAAGACAAAATTCATGAATCATATCCAAAACCATGAAGAGTTCTGCAGACAATACTCTAAGTGTTTTGTACATCCTGACTCTATGGAGTCCCTTTAATATTTATTAATATCAGAGATTATTAGTGGTCTGAGGAATGCACTTTGTGAAATACTGAGCTATATCACAAGCCTTATGAAGACCTTTATTTTAAGTAAAAGTTAAGGACCCCTTTCAGGAATTCATCATCCCAAACAAAATAATATACACTGGTAGAGAAGAAGTCTCTTCTTTTTCTTTAATAAACAATCCTAACTTGGTCAAATACATAAGCACATACGTGGAGATTCTTGAATCTCCAAAGTAAATCTATAGATGTAGTGCAAGAAGGGCAGTATGGGACACAATTACTGTGCTCACCTCATCCTACGACTAATGAAGCATGAGAGAAATAGTTGTGCACACACATCAATTTGTCATCTTTACATAGCTGCATTGGAATTTTCCTATCTGACACTCTCAAGGTTGGATGAAAAATCACATATATCAACAACATTGAGTACAGAATATCCATAATTGGAGGTCAACATGTGATTAAAGTTAAAGCCAAATTGGATTCACATCATAGACCATAAATGACAGGTTCAGAAGTATAATGTTATACATTATTTATTTGTGTTTATCAAATTATTATAATAACATTTTAATAAAATTTATAAAATTCATTGATCTGTATTTTCTAGATATTTTACATGGATGTGTATGACTTTGATAATAATGAAAAAAGAAAAAAGGAAAGATGTACTCATTTTAGAAATATTTTCCTCAAAAATAATTTAAAAATATGTTAGAATTTAAAATCCTCATGCTACACTGATGTCACACGCATAAGAATGATTTTCATCTTAACAAAACATGTCAAATGTCTATTTTCTGTGCCAAGATCTTTACCCTGTGGTGCCTTTGTTTTATGGAGCCATGTCTTTCAAAATATCTGTACCTGTGTCTCTTGACTTTATCATAATGCTTGCATACAAGTAATGATCAATTATCAGTTTAAAAACAATGGATATAAGAAGGAAATTATTGTTCCAGTGATTGCCAGTTACACCAACTTTGTGTAATATACTGTGGTACACACATGTTATGAGGTACTGTGATTGTTAATTTAATGTATCAACTTGAATGGTCTAAGGGATGCCCAGATAGCTGGTAAAACATTATTTCTGGGTGTGTCTATGAAGAAGTCTCATGAAGAAATAAACATTTAAATCAGTAGATTGAATAAGGAAAATCTGCCTTACCAATGTGGTGGTGGATGGGGACATCATCCAATCCATTGAGGGCCCAAATAGAACTAAAAGGCAGAGAAGGGGCAATTCTCACTCTCTTAAGATGCAACATCCATTTTTCTGCCCTTGGACATCAGAACTCCTGGTTTTCATGCCTTTTGACTTTGACTGAATTATACCACCAACTTTCCTAGATCTCCAACTTGCAAACCCCATGTAGTCAGATATCTCAACCCCCCAAATTACATGAGCCAATTCCCATAATAAATCTCCTCTTATATATCAATATATCCTGTTTCTCTGGAGAACTCTGATGAATACGGATGTCATCCACAAACATCATTCTCTCTAAAAAACCTAATCTTAATACATATGTATATTTTGTCTATTTCCTGAAGACTGTACAAGCATTGCAACTAATGAATTCCACTTATTAGTATTTAGTACAAGAATCAAATACATAAAATCTATTATAGTTCATTTTAGCTTGGACTCACTGCTTTGGAGGAGGAAATACATGAAATGAAAATGCTAAAATATTTTGAATGAGTAGAATTAGAATACAGTTCTAGATTTCTCATTAAGTCCATGTTGGGAAAAAATACCAAACTTTTAAGCACATATTGCAAATTAAAATATTTGATTTCATATTCTATAATAACTACTGGTTATATTTTCTAAAAGTACTGTTTGTGTATACTTTGTGAATCTGATGCTATGTAATGAACTGAAGAAAGGAGAGGTATTGTATCAAAATGCTTTAAGAAGCCTGGAACTAAGTATATTTTCAAAGTGTTCATGTGAAGAAAGTAACTAAAACTGTAATGTATTTTCATAAAATGTTTTAAATACTTTGCTCAGGAAAATCTTACTGAACTGAAGAGAATAATAATTGAATTATAATTTCATGCCTTTATAAACCAAGATACATTTACTGGTTATGTGTAAATATTAGAATAAAACATTAGGTTGAGTTTTTTTCTTAAACTTTATGGAATATTTTCAGTTCTCTAAATAGAAAACTAGTTACCAGATATATCTTATATAGAGTGTGGAAACATATTTTCAATTTTGAAGTATAAATGAGTAATTTACATGAATTAATAAGGAAAAAATGTAGCTGGAGAGGAAGGCCAACTTGTAAAGCTACCAATTCAGTTCTACCAAGTTTTGTTTTATTTAGACTCCATTGTTATTCTCCCATTTTTTAGTTTTGTTAAGGTTTTTCCAAATTTGGAGATTGTTCCCACTGACTAATCTTATTAGAAAGTTTTATTTTGTTTTTACTACTGATTTCTCTGCTCCTTGCCTGATGGTAGTATTATTTATTAATGCAATTGTTATTATAATTAAATTTTTAAAGGTATAGAAAGTTAATAGTGCTTTGGATATTCAAAGTCAATAAATGTTTTAAAAGTTTATATATTTCATATATATTTCAGTTGTTTTCATAAAATGTATAACACATTACTGATAATCAAGGAATTCCCCTATCCCAATCATTTTCTTAACTTCCATAGGCAACCATTTATATGCCTTGGACTTGAGTCTTTTTCATCTCTTGTTCTATCCCTATCTATCTATCTATCTAGCTACCTACCTACCTACATACTTATCCTCCCTATTATCTATCTCTATGTCTATAACTATATCTTATATACATATATTTATCTGTATATGAATTTTTGTATCATCTATCTGTATCTCTGTATATATAATCTATATATTTAAATGTCTATCTACAAAACCAGTGCAGATTTATATAGTCATATATAAGTGTTTGCTCTTCTGATGAATATTCAATTCATCTTCAGATGGTGCTATTGTATTGTTTCAAATTTACTTTTAAAAAAATTCTTAGATTAAATGTTCATATCTTTTTATCATTCTGGTTTCTCTTATGCATTTTTTAAAATCATTTGTTAATTTTTATCTGCAGTTTATCAGTTATATTGACATACATACTTTAAAATAATTACTGGATGACAATGTTTTACTGTTTTATGTATTTTCTATCATATATTTAAACATGTAGGGTATGTTTTATCACTAAACCCATAATTTTGTTTAATTTGAAAAATCTACTTATATTTGTATATGCTGTTATTATTGAGTGTTGTTTAATTCATCCTTATACTAGGCATAAATTTAATATTCCATGTTATTTATTTTTTCATCTGTTTTTAAATTGAAGTGTAGTTGATTTATAATATTGTGTTAGTTTCAGGTATACAGCAAAGTGATTCAGTTAAACCTATATACATTCTTTTTAATATTCTTTTCCATTAAGCTTTATAGGAGGATATTGAATATAGTTCCCTGTGCTATACAGTAGGACCTTGTTGTTTATCCATTCTGTATATAATATTTTACACCTGCTAACCCCAAACTCCCAATACATCCCTCCCTCACCCCTCCTCCCCCTCGGCAATTACAAAAGTCTGTTCTCTATGCCTTTGAGTCTGTTTCTGTTTCATAGATAAGTTCATTTGTATCATAGTTTAGATTCCACATATAAGTGATATCATATGGTATTTGTCTTTCTGACTTACTTCACTTAGTATGATAATCTCTAGTACCATCCACATTGCTGCAAATGGCATTATTTCATTCTTTTTTTATGGCTGGGTAGTATTCCATTGTATATATGTACCACATCTTCTTTATCCATTCATCTGTCGTTGGGTGCTTAGGTTGTTTCCATGTCTTGGCTATTGTAAATAGTGTTGCTATGAATATAAGGATGCATATATCTTTTAAAATTACAGTTTTGCTTGGATATATGCCCAGGAGTGGGATTGCTGGATCATATGGCAACTATATTTTTATTTTAGGGGGAACCTCCATACTGTTACCATAGTGGCTGCACCAACTTACATTCCCACCAACAGTGTCGGAGGGTTCCCTTTTCTCCATACCCTCTCCAGCGTTTGTTATTTGTAGACTTTTTAATGATGGCCATTCTGACCAGTGTGAGGTGGTACTGCATTGTAGTTTTGATTTTCATTTCTCTGCTAATTAGCGATGTTGAGCAGCTTTTCATGTGCCTGTTGGCCATCTGTATGTCTTCTTTGGAGAAATATCAATATAGGTCTTCTGCCCTATTCTATGTTATTTCTGATTTTTTTTTTCACTTTTAGGCTTTTAATGTGTCTTGTATGTATTTTGTGATTCCAATTATGCTTTTCACAATAAAAGCCAATACATAAAATGTAAAGAATAATATCTAATTTTCCTGGTATGTCTGTTGGTATAAATATGAACAAATTGCTTACGTTTAAGTCTGTGAAGATTTTTATTCTTTTCTGGTGACAGTGTCTATTTTTATTAATTATACATTCTTCTAAATTACCATACTTTATATGTCTTGATATTAGATAGGGCATGTCTATGTGTTAATTTGTTCTTTTAGAGTTATTTTGAGTAGTCATGCAACTTAATAATTCCTTATGAAATTTAAAATTCCTAATTAAATATATTTTTGTTAAATTTTATTAAAATTGTGTTAAGTTTATAAATGAGTTTGGTAGAAATTGACATCTAAACAGCTTGTACCTTTCAATCTCACACAAATTTTTTATCTTTCTCTTATTTGCGCTGTATGTTAATTCTTACATTTTGTTAGATATATTCCTTAGCATCATTTATTTTGGTGCTTTCATTAACATAATCTTTTTAAATTAAATTTTCTGATTTTAATTGCTGGCAAGTAGAAATGTTATGGATTTTTGTATGTTTGTCTGACTTCTGCCCCAACTGATAAACTCACTTATTAATTCAAATATTCTGTCATTGGATTCTCTTGAATTTACTGTGCTGAAAACTTTATCATCTGTAAATCACTGCAACTTTTTAGTCTTTACTTTCTACTCTCCATGCTTTTTAGTTGTCCTCTCATCCTCTCTCCCTTCATTCTTCTCCTTATCCTCCTCTTTCTGCCTTCTTATTTTTTAAAACTTATTGTATTTAATAAGGACTTAGGAGTTAAACTAAAATATTAAAGAGGTGGAGGAATATAGAGTATTTTTAATCTCTAACATGTTAATACCCCTTTGGTCCTTATTGTCCTTTGTCCTCTCCCTACCCCTCCTCCCCTTTTTTCCCCTCCTCCCTAGAATATTATTATTTTTACTAGATGTAGTGTTTCCATTTCATTTTTTTCTTTGATTCAATAAAATTTAGACATTTTATTTTAAATTTCAGACAAATAGATTTGAGGAGGTAGGACTACTTAGGTGATTTAGGTTTGTAAATGTTTTTTGAAAAGAATGTTCTGTCTCCATTTATTTGTGTGCAAGCTTTTAATTGTGCTCTTCAAATGTATTCTACATTTTCTTACTGTTTCAAAGCAAGGAATTTTAAAACTTATAGTTTTGTGAATTTTTCACATCTCTACTGAATTGTCTCAGAATTTCCTTTTGTATTTCAATTTAAGGTATACTTGGTGCATAAAAAATTTGTGATTATTTTATCTTTATGGATATTATTCATTTAATCATTAGTTAAATATTCACTCTTACTTTCACTTATTTTTATCTCAGTTATGTTATGCTGCAGTTGATAGTGATGTACAAACTTTTTTGAGAGTTGGAAATGTTTGCCAGGTAGATGGATAAATATAGCTATACATATTGATATTATTTATTTGTTTAAAGTTAATACTTATTTAGCTAAGCAATGTAGTGACCAAGTTCTTTGTCATTGTGTCATGTATCTAATTCTGCATTTCTTTTTTTCTTTTTTCTAAGGCTCAACATTCTGGGTTTCCTATGGGGAGATGTTTAGAGTTTTATTTATATAACGAATTATTACTTCAGGAAAAAAAAAGTCAGAATTTTCAAATACATAGAGATCATTACTGATTTATCTATACTAAATTTGTGGACAGCTTATCTATTACATAAAGTATTTTATGTCTATAGTTATAAGTGATTGACAAGTCCTTTTTATAACAATTTTTTAAAATTTTGGTGAAATATAACAAAATTTACCATCTTTAACCGTTTTAATTGTACAGTTCAGGGGTATTAACTATACTCACTTTTTTGTGTAACCATTACTACCAACCATCTCCAAACTCTTTTGTTTTGCAAAACTGAAGCTCTGTATCCATTAGATACTAAATACCTGCCCATTCTCCCCTTACCCCTGCCCCTGAAAACCACCACTCACCTTTCTGACTGAATTTAACTACTCAAGGTACCTCATATAAGTTGAACCATGTAGTATTTGTCTTTATGGGAGTGGCTTATTTCATTTAGCTTAATGTCCTCAAGGTTCATTCATGTAGTAACTGTGTGTCAGAATTTTCTACCTTTTTAAAAGTGAATAATATTCCATTGTATTTGTACACCATATTTTCTTTATACACATCTCTGTTGATGAACACTTGGCTTGCTTCTACCTCTTGGATACTGGGAATAATGCTGCTATGACCATGGGTGTACAGATATCTCTTTGAGACCCTGCTTTCAATTTTTTGGTGTATATACCCAGAAGTGATATTGCTTAATCATATGGCAATTTTATTTTTAAGTTTTTATGGAAGTGCCATACAGTTTCCCACAGCAGCTACACTATTTAACATTCCCATCAACATTATACAGGATTCCAGTTTCTCCACATCCTCACCAGTACTTATTTGCTGTTTTGTTTTGTTTTGTTTTATAGTAGTGATCCTAATGGGTTTGAGGTAATATCTCATTGTGGTTTTTATTTGCATTCCCTAATGCTTAATGATATTGAGCATCTTCCCATGTGCTTGTTAGCCATCTGTATATCTTCTTTATAGAAATTTATTGAAATATTTTGCCCATTTTGGAATCAGGTTGTTTATTTTTTGTCATTTAGTTATAGGCAGTCCTCTTGGTTTTCATTTCAAAAAGCTTCTTGTAGAATACAATATACATGTGTGTATATACATCTATGTTATATATAGAGAGAGAGAGGATAGTGTTTTAATATAATAATAGAATATGATAAGATGATATAGCTACACTTAAATCGCATGAAGGTTATTATAATACAATGGAATACTGAATTTTTCAAAGAAAATAGTAAATGGTATATAAGAGGATACATATTTTCTGAAATATGAAATAAATATGAAATATAACTGAAAATATTTTCCTCAGTTACCAATTTAATTCATTTTTTGTAAAGAAGTACTAAACGTATTCTGCAATAAAAAATTTTTTTGGTCAAAACTCAGGGGCCACTAAGAAATGTAATATACTCATTTTCTTTTATCTTGCTTTTTTTCCCCTTCAAATATATTGTGATTAAATAAACACTACAAACATATTCAAGTACTAAAATATTGGATTACTAATATGTTAAATTAATATAAATGAAAGCATAAATTCATGGATTTGGAAGTAAAAATTACATTGATCCTTACACCAAAGAGTAGCATCTTTGAAAATATCACCATGATAACAGAAAAAATAATGAAAATGAATTAGAAAATAATATATTCACTTAGAGTAATAAAGGGGATGGACTTCCCTGGCCATCCAGTGGTTAAGTCTCCACGCTTCCACTGCAGGGATCACAGGTTCGATCCCTGGTTGGGGGACTAAGATCCCGCATGCCACACAGTGCAACCAAAAATATAAATAAAATTAAATAATAAAGGGGAAATGCATGCAGATGTAAACATTATAAAATAGTATATTTAATTTGATATAAGCACATTCTAAAATCTCAAGTAGATGATTTGACAAGAAAATATAAATTTTTAAAAATTGTGTGAAGCAGAAGCAAACCTGGATGGAATCTGTAATGTATAATGATCATAAAACCAAAACAAAACCAAACAGATATAAAACCAAAACACAGCTTAGTATATTTTAGGACAGAAAGCTTAGGATTGGCCCCAAGACATTGAAATTTAACTGATCTCAACTAATCCTAAATTCTGCAATTAAAATTGTGGGGTTTTTTTTAACATGCTTCACAGTATTGAAATTAAAAAGAGCTTAGAATAATTGGTGAAAATAGAAAACTCTCAGACGTCTTTCATTCTTACCGTCATCCATCTGTGAGCCACATCAAAAATTACACTTAATTTGAGGTCACATTTTCTGACTGATTTCCCTAATGTAGCAAATTTTATATTTATGACTATGCAAGTATTATCTACAACATGGACATTTGTATGGTCCAGTGGTTAAAGATATAGGTTTCCAAGTCAAAATGTCTGATTAAATTTTTGCTTTGCCACTTATTCTCCATGTGAACTGAAGCAGATGTCTTAAGTTTCTAAATCTGTGTATTTTTATTTATATTATAGGAGCTATGATGTTAATAAATGGCCATCTTTCATAGAATTACTGTGAAGACTAAAAGAGTTAGCATACATGAAGTCACACATACTCTGAAAAGTTCATGGTACGAAAACACATCTAGAAAAGAGGATTGACTAGCACAACAAGATTTGGGGTGAACGGGGGTGTAAAGCTCAGATCTACCGCTTACTAATTTCTTATGGGCTAATTGCACTATAAATTTGTGTGTTTATATTTAAAAAGGAAATATTATTTATTTCATTTCCCAAGGATTGTTTTGATGTTTTAATGATTTAATTCATGTGAAAGGCTTAGTACAGGAACTAGTGAAGAAAACGTCAATATCAACTACTGTTTAAATAAATTATAACCATCAAAATATTGTTTTTGCAATATCTTCCTTTCATTCGCATGTACCTCACCTCACCCCCACTGTAAACCCAATTCATGTTTCCCACTGTGTGTGGCTGCAAGCTGTATGCACGTGACTGGTTGAAGGGTGATTATGAAAGCACACACACATAGACACACATAACACCAGTATAAGACACAATACATGTGTGTGTGTACACATATTTACTTCATACAGATTATGAATCTATTCATCTAATTTATTTGAATTCTTCCTGAGCTACCTCACAGTAGGTATCATGACATGATACTCAATTCAGGCTGTGACTTGGAATTATTCACTCATACACCAGTATGATTAAGCAGTCTTATGGTATGTCAGTTTGATAGATTTTGTAAGTTACTAAAATTGTTACTTATTTTACATTCCCTAGTTTTTTTCCAATTTTTTTATTATTTTAAAACACTTTCAAATATTTAGAAGAGATTTATAGGCAAATCAACAGTTTTGCAAACATCATTCAAGGCTTCTAATATAATTTGCTCCCAGTTCTAGAAACATCTGTCATTTGATACAATGTTTTATGTTAATTCATGGAAAAAAGAAAAATATCACATAAAATGAGATATATTTTATTATAATAAATTATGGAAACATAGCTTTATGGAACCAACTTAAATACTTACTGGTATTGTAAACAAGTTTAGGAAGATAAATGCCAATTTTTTTTTTTTTTTTTGCGGTACGTGGGCCTCTCACTGTTGTGGCCTCTCCCATTGTGGAACACAGGCTCCAGACGCACAGGCTCAGCGGCCATGGCTCACGGGCCCAGCCGCTCCGCAGCATGTGGGATCTTCCCGGACTGGGGCACGAACCCGTGTCCCCTGCATTGGCAGGTGGACTCTCAACCACTGCGCCACCAGGGAAGCCCCGATAAATGCCATTTTTAATGAAGAATTTTCTCATAATTGTGTTATGAAACTAAATACTACATGAATATGTCCGAACCCAACAAATTTTATACAAAGTGTTTTTCACTGGGTAAATTCTAGAAGTTCAGAATGAGATCACTATGTCTCCTCATTAGGGTTTTAAAAATACAAAATTTACCTAATTTACCTATGTCATGATTCAAGGACACTTCATAAGAATGACGTTAAAAAAAAGAAACATGGAATTTAGTTTTAGACAGTAGAACAGGGACTTTTCCTTTTTAGTTAAATTGCAGTAAACGGTATTGTCAATGAAAGTTTACCTAAACTTTGTTAAATTATCAAGCCCACAGTTTATTTTTAAATGAATCATATTTTACATTATTTATCACATACAACACATAGCACCTTAATTTTATACTATTTTAGAGTTATGAGCCACTTTGAATAATTATCTTAATATTAATTCTATAATGTGTAATATATACTTGTTTAGCTATAATGGTCATTCTCAATGTGTTTTAAAATTCATGTCAATCAGTTTTTAATTTCTTCTAAAGAGAGGCATATGTTTATGATCATATAATTGCTCTAAATTGTGTTTAATGTTATAGAAGATTGAAGTAAGTTAAAGACCCTGAATAGCCAAAGCAATCTTGAGAAAGAAAAAAGGAGCTGGAGGAATCAGGCTCCCTGACTTCAGACTATACTACAAAGCTACTGTAATCAAGACAGTAAGGTACTGGCACAAAAACAGAAATATAGATCAATGGAACAGGATAGAAAGCCCAGAGATAAACCCAGGCACCTATGGTCAGTTAATCTATGATAAAGGAGGCAAGGATATACAATGGAGAAAAGACAGTCTCTTCAACAAGGAGTACTGGGAAAACTGGACAGCTACATGTGAAAGAATGAAATTAGAACATTCTCTAACACCATACACAAAAATAAACTCAAAATGTATCAAAGACCTAAATGTAAGACTACAGACTTTAAAACTTTTAGAAGAGAACATAGGCAGAACACTCTTTGACATAAATCACAGTAATATCTTTTGGGATCCATGCCCTAGAGTAATGAGAATAAAAACAAAAATAAACAAATGGGACCTAATTAAACTTAAAAGCTTTTGCACAGCAAAGGAGACCATCAACAAAACAAAAAGACAACCCACAGAACAGGAGAAAGTATTTGCAAATGATACAACTGACAGGGGATTAATCTACAAAATCAACTATACTTCATTAAAAAATTAATTTAAAAAATTTTTTGTAAGCATCAAAAAAAAAGATGTGATACATATACACAATGGAATACTACTCAGCCATAAAAAAGAATGAAGTAATGCCATTTGCAGCAACATGGATGGACCTAAAGATTGTCATACTAAATGAAGTAAGTCAGAGAAAGACAAATATCATATGATATCAATTGTATGTAGAATCTTACAAAAATGATACAAATGAATTTGTTTACAAAACAGAAACAGACTCACAGACATAGAAAACAAACTTATGGTTACCAAATGGAAAAGGTGGGGGAAGGATAAATTAGGAGTTTGTGATTAACATATACACACTACTATATACAAAATAAAAAGGACTGACTGTATATAGCACAGGGAACTATACCCAGTATTTTGTAATAAGCAAAATGGGGAAAGAATCTGAAAAATGATATATGTATACCTGAATCACTTTGCTGTATGTGTGAAACTAACACAACATTGTTAGTCAACTATATTCCAGTGTAAAATAAAAATTTTTTAAAAAAATCAAATAAATGGGTTGAATGCAGTTGTTTATTAAATATGAATATTAAAATAGAATGATTTACTACATATTATAATATATACTTCAATAATGCAGTGCATAAATGTAAAAATATTTTCAAAATATGTTTGGGTGTAAACTGTAACTAACATTTAAGCTTGATGTCAGGCCAACTCCATTTGTTTACTAGATGCTCTATTATTCAAATCAGAAAATAGAAAAGTAAGAAATGAAAGTCAACAAAAATATGCTTTCTGAATCCAGGCAGGATATATCTGAATGCAGAGATCAGAGTTTACTTACCAGGTGAATATGCCTGTAACTGGAACATTGTTATTTATCATTCCAGGGTAAAGCTTAGACAATCATGTTATATTGCTTCAATTGCTTCACCAATGCTCCAGCAATGCTTTGTAACAAACACTCCCAAGCTCAGTAGTCTCAAACAACACCTTTTTCTCTGTTACAGGTCTATGTATTAGTAGAGTGGCTCTGCTTCAAAGAACTGTCCAACTTGGTTTGGCTTCGGGCTGCAGTAGGTTTCAGGTCTGTTCCTGGTTCTCTACATTCTCTTTGTACCAGCAGCTAGCTAAGCATGCTTTTTTCATGACAGATCATTAAAGCACAGACTGGAAACAAACAATGCTTCTTAAAGCCCTGGCTCAAAACTGGCCTGTAAGTCTGCCCATATTTTCTTGCCCAAAGCAAGTCATGTGAATACAGACAAATCAGTGGGACTGAAAAGTACATAAAATAAAGCATGTGGAACATTAAAACCTCACATGGCAAAGTGTGCACATATAATTCCAATACAGGGAGAGAGTAGAAAACTGAGGATAATAACCCACCTCCCCCCTCACACACACACAAACCTAGTCATTCTGTCCAAATTTAGGAATCAGACAAGAAGATATACCTCCTCAGTAGTGGAGTGAGGAAAAAGTTAGTAAGAGGCTTAGGGTTACTAACATATCTCTGTTCACAACATAAAAATATCAATAACAGGGAAGAAAAATTCCCCTTTAAAAACTGGTACATAATTATTGCTGTACTGAGTTACAATGATAATACAATCAGCATAAAAACAAGTTTGATTTAAATAGGGACTTTTCAGAGAGTCAGGAAGGATAATTTCATCTTAACTGAAAATGAGAGACTGATTATTTTAGATGTCAAAGATCACACACATTGCAATTTCTACAGGCGTCATTCCTTGACAGCGTAAGGAAATTAAGAGGAATTGAAACAAAGATTCCTTCGAGCCCCATTGTTCTACTTTGAAGTTATTACATCACTGATTTTGCTCCAAAATTTATGTTGGGACTAAGACCCTTTACAGAATTTGGACTTTTAACAAGAAAATACTATTCCAAGATGCATTGTGTGTGAGCCAATTGATTATCTCATTTTTGGATACTGCTAGTTGTACTATACTGCAGGAGAATTTAACCGGACAAAACAGTGGTATTTATGTTGTCAGATTATCAGCTCAAACACTTTTCAGGGATGATAGTTTTTAAAAAAACTTAAATGAGGCTAAAAAGGGTAAAAATAAATATAGAAACAGATTAAGTTTTTCGTAAATGCCTTTTTGGGGCGTATTTTAAAATAACTCCTGGAATGAATAATATATAATATATATTTAATATACATAATATATCTAGATAGAAGCAGAACAAAGAGCCTACCCCTGAATCTTTGAATAGATTAGAATCTTTGTTCTAGATTAGTATCTTTGTTCATTTACCTGCTTTAAAAGTTCCTTTCCTTTCAAAAACCGACATAAAACTGACTTCCTACAGCACCATTCACAAAAAACTTTTCATAAAGTAAGCAAAAATAGGTGATTGTGATTGATGAAGGTTAAATTTTGCCTGTAGCAACAGAGATTTTTGTTTTTAATATAGATTTTTGCTGAAACTTTTTAAAGATTATAAGCTACTTTTGTTTTATTAAGATATCCATATCCATTCAATACTGAGAATATTGATATTTTAAAGTTAATAAATTTCATCAGCAACAAAATATCACTTGTTCATTTAATATATTAACATTTTTTAACATCTTTATTGGAGTATAATTGCTTTACAATGTTGTGCCACTTTCTGCTGTACAACAAAGTGAATCAGCTATATGTATACATATATCCCCATATCCCCTCCCTCTTATGTCTCCCTCCCACCTTACATATCCCAACCCTCTAGGTGGTCACAAAGCACTGAGCTGATCTCCCCGTGTGATGCAGCTGCTTCCAACTAGCTGTCTGGTTTACATTTGGTAGTGCATATATGTCAATGCTACTTCTCATTTCGGCCCAGCTTACCTTTCCCCTTCCCCTTGTCCTCAAGTCCATTCTCTACATCTTCATCTTTATTCCTGTCCTGCCCCTAGGCTCATCAGAACCTTTTTTTTTTTAGATTCCATATATATGTGTTAGCATATGGTATTTGTTTTTCTCTGTATGACAGACTCTAGGTCCATCCACCTCGCTACAAATAACTCAATTTCATTTCCTTTTATGGCTGAATAATATTCCATTTTAAATATGTGCCACATCTTTATCCATTCATCTGTCAATGGACACTTAGGTTGCTTCCATGTCCTGGCTATTGTAAGTAGTGCTACAATGAACATTGTGGTACATGACTCTTTTTGAATTATAGTTTTCTCAGGGTATATGCCCAGTAGCAGGATTGCTGGGTCATATGTTCCTTGCTAAAAGGGATATATTACAATGTATGAGATTCACAAAAATATAGCATGAAAAACAGAACAATTACTTAAAAGAAACACAAAAAATCCTTGTACTTAAAGGTTTTGCAAATTCTAAAAATAAAATGGTATAATGTAGTTAATCATGAACTAAATGGTATTCTTATGCAAACAGATGGAAGGATTCCAAACACAGTTTCTTATAACACTCCTAAGTAGAAGTTAATGGCAATATCTTTGCTGCATTCTGATGGTTATTTTTTTTAACAGTAGATTGTAGATTAATGGATGGGCTTCATAATTGTTACAATAGCTTTTTTTTTCTTATTTATGCTTTTGGAAGATATTACAAAATTGATTGCTAAACTGTGATGTGTTGAGAATGTATTATCTACCATGCTCTGTGCTAAGGGTTGGCATACAATTGGTCTTTTGATGCTTTTCAGGAGACTTGCAACTTTTATAATTTGCTTTAAATCACACAAGTAAGGATTAGTGTACAGATTCAAACTCATACTCTAGCTATGTTATCATAATCCCTGTGTAATATAACTTAGTTCCCTGCAATAAACATTGCCAGATGACATAATGATTGTGTATCCAAAATGATTTAGATATGCATCTGTCAATGAAGGTGATTTTCATCAGCACAAATTCACTGCGCATCTGTACTGATTCTTTTTACTGTCATTAGATAAGCAAAGAATGACTATACCCATAATAGATGTGGCAAAAAAATGAAGGTACTGGGCACTTTGCAGAAAATTAAAAATAAAAGTTATCTTTTTGCTAAAAACAAACCAATTACATAGAAAGTATTTTCACATTGCACCAAGATAATATTCATTAAGGCTATCAACATATCCTTAAAGAGGCATTCTACATCTAAGTAAATTTGGGAAACACTGAATTAAACACATTTAAAACTCTTGCAGGAATCTTCAGAGCATTTAATATGCAAACTCATAAATGTATGTCACTTAGAAGTTAATATAATATTCACCGTACCTCCAATTCAAATTGTTAGAGAATCACTGTTTCCCTCCTCGCATTTTTTTAATCTCAAGGAATTAGAGTTTCACCAGTACATGCATTGCAGTTAGAAGAAGACTGGGATGAGCTATTTTGTAATGAGAAACTCAAAGACAGTGAAAAAAATGTTACTTGATTAGAAGAAGGCTTCCATGTAAGAACATATTATTTCTGCTGTCATTGAGATAAATGTCAGTGGACAGTGAGGAAATGAAATGTTGAATATAGATTCAAGGAACAATAAATGAATAAGGCATCTCAAAACAGAGTAATAATGTAGAGAAAATATTGTAATAAAAATTGTATTATATTTAGTAATAAGTGTCAAGGACGTGGAGGAAAAGACAATAATACATGTAAAAGAGAAAGGGGATAATTTGTAGATCAGGGACCTCGAAGGTGCCTATCCTTGGAAAGGGTGTGGGATGCTGCTTTCTATGAGGCAGAAGGGCACTAACTCAGAGGTCCTCACCTATGACCACTTGCTCAGCAGCTGTCACCTGGGGACTTGTTTGAAATGCAAACTCTTAAGGCTCTGTCTTAGCTTGGTTTGCGATAACAAATTTCCATAAACTAGAGGGCTTAGACCAAAAATATTTTTTCTCACAGTTTTGGAGGCTACAAGTTCAAGATCAGGGTGCTAGCATGAGCAAGTTCTTGGTGTGAGCCTTTTACCTTGTTAAGAGAGGGCTGCCTTCCTACTTACCTCTAGAAGTGGAGGGGTGGGTACCTGGAAATCTATGTTTTTACAAGCCCTTCCAGGTGTGTCTATTTTTTCCTTAATTTTGAGAACCAATGCATTTGATGTTAATTCTGAGGATATATTGATGTTTTCAAAAAGATAGTGTATCTTCAAAGCATTTGACATGAAAAACTCAGAAAATATAATGATCAAAGCTTCAGCCTTTAAGAAAGATTAGATTAGGTCACTGACTGAGAATGAAGAGTGAGGATTAAGGACTCCTGTGAAATGCAATGCAATTTTTACAAGATATAAATTAAAGGAAAGAGGAAGATACCAGTGAAACAAGAAAAGATGAAGTATTTGATTTACTTAACCCAGTTTCTCAAAAAATGTTCTGCAGGGACTTCACTGGCAGTCCAGTGTTTAAGACTCCGCATGGGTTTGATCCCTGGTTGGGGAACTAAGATCCCACATGCCACGCGGTGTGTCAAAAAAAAAAAAATCTACAGCCTAAAAGCATGAATGGTGAAAGCAGACAGAATGGATGACACATAATCAGGTGTATTTTATTTTTACTGGCTTTGCTGTGGTTCTCCAGAGCTTGTGATTCTGTTGTGCTATTGGCATTGAAAATAACAACCATTTTTAAATTGGATTATTTTGCTATTGAGGTTGTATGAGTTATTTATATATTTTGGATACTCACCCCTTATCAGATACATCATTTGCAAATATTTTCTCCCATTCTGCACTTTGCCTTTTCATTTTGTTGATCATTTATTTTGCTATGTGGAAGCTTTTTAGTCTGATGTATTACGCTGGTTTATTTATTTTTTTTTTTGTGGTACGTGGGCCTCTCACTGTTGCGGCCTCTCCAGTTGTGGAGCACAGGCTCTGGACACGCAGGCTTAGCAGCCATGGCTCATGGGCCTAGCTGCTCCGTGGCATGTGGGGTCTTCCCAGACCGGGGCATGAACCTGTGTCCCCTGTATCGGCAGGTGGACTCTCAACCACTGTGCCACCAGGGAAGCCCCTACACTGGTTTATTTTTTATTTCATTGATTGTGCTTTAGGTGTCATATAAAACAAAAAATCATTGTCAAGACCCTGTCAAGGAGATTTTTCCCAGTGTTTTATTCTAGGATTTTTAAGGTGTCAGGTTTTACATTTAAGTCTTTAATCCATTAGAGTTAATTTTTGTGAGTACGTAAGATAGAGGTCTAGTTTTATTCTTGTACATGTGAGTTCCTGATTTTCCCAGCATCATTTATGGTATATACTGTCTTTTCTCCATTGAGTATTCTTGGCTCCTGCTATCACCAAATAGACGAGACAGCAAATGCTGGCAAGAATGTGGAGAAAAAGCAACCCTTGTGCACTGTTGGTAGGAATGTAAATTGATGCAGCCACTATAGAAAACAGTATGGTGGTTTCTCAAAAAACTAAAAATAGAACTACCATATAACTCACCAATTCCGCCTCTGGGTATATATCTGATAGAAACAATATCACTATGTCAAGGAGATACCTGCACTCCCATGTTCCATTATTTACAATATCCAAAACACATAAACAACCTAAGTGTTCATTGAGAGATAAATGGATAAAATAAATGTGAGATATATACATACACACATAGAGAATGAAATATTATTTAGTCATAAAAAAGCAAGGAAATCCTGACATTTGCAACAACATGGATGGAACTTGAGGGCATTACGCTAAGTGAAATAAGTCAGACAGAGCAAGACAAGTACTGTAGGATCTCACTTGTATACGAAATCTATAAATAACAAAACTTATAGAAAAAGAGATCAGATTTGTGGTTGCCAGAGATGGGGCATGGGGTGGAAGAATTGGGTGAAAGTTGTCAAAAGGTACAAACTCCCAGTTATAAGATAAAGAAGTACTGGAGATATAATGCACAACATGATGGCTATAATTAACACTGCTGTATGGTATATTTGAAAGTTAAGAGAGTATACCTAAAAGTTCTCATCACAAGGAAAAAACATTTGTGAATATATAAAGTGATGGATGTCAACTTATTGTGGTAATCACTTTGCAATATGTGTATTCAAGTCATTATGCTGTAAATGTTAAACTTATACAGTGTTGTATGTCAATTATGCTTCAATGAAATTGAAAAAAAGAAAAGTCATACAATCCTGACTCCTTAGAGGAAGGCGTGGAATTAGAATCTGAATGATGTCTGAGAATATAGGAGGGGACTGAGATTTAGATTTCCCCACAAATGCAAAAACTAGATTCCTTAGTTGAGATGCTGTTTTCAGATATAAGGATACTTAGGTTATCATTGATGAAACAGTTCCAGGTGATAAAGACCTGTGTGGTGCCACAGTGTTAATGAATAATTTCACTAGATTTTGGCCAACTGTCACGGGGACTCAGTCAATTTCTAAAACCGTATATCTCCTTGTTTACAGTTTCCTTTGCTGTGCAAAAGCTTTTAAGTTTCATTAGGTCCCATTTGTTTATTTTTGTTTTATTTCCATTACTCTAGGAGGTGGGTCAAAAGAGCTCTTGCTGTGATTTATGTCAAAGAGTGTTGTTCCTACGTTTTCCTCTAACAGTTTTATAGTGTCTGGTCTTACATTTAGGTCTTTAATCCATTCTGAGTATATTTTTGTGTATGGTGTTAGGGAGTGTTCTAATTTCATTCTTTTACATGTAGCTGTCCAGTTTTCCCAGCACGACTTATTGAGGAGACTGTATCTTCTCCATTGTATATCCTTGCCTCCTCTGTCATAGATTTGGTGACCATGTGTGTGTGATTTTATCTCTGGGATTTCTATCCTGTTCCATTGATCTATATTTCTGTTTTTGTGCAAGTACCATATTGTTTTGATAACTGTACTTTGTACTATAGGCTGACATCAGGGAGTTTGATTCCTCCAGCTTTGTTTTTTTCCCCTCAAGATTGCTTTGACTATTTGGGGTCTTTTGTGTCTCCATACAAATTTTAAGATTTTTTGTTCTAGTTCTGTAAAAAATGCCACTGGTAATTTGATAGGGATTGCATTGAATCTGTAGATTGCTTTGGGTAGTACAGTCATTTGGATAATATTGAATCTTCCAATCCAAGGACATGGTATATCTCTCCATCTGTTTGTGTCATCTTTGATTTCTTTCATCAGTGTGTTATAGTTTTCTGAGTATAGGTTTTTTAACTCCTTAGGCAGCTTTATTCCTAGGTATTTTATTCTTTTCGTTACAAAGGTGAATGGGATTGTTTCCTTAATTTCTCTTTCTGATCTTTTGTTGTTAGTGTATAGGAATGCAAGAGATTTCTGTGCATTAATTTTGTATCCTGCAACTTTACCAAATTCATTGATGAGCTCTAGTAGTTTTCTGGTAGCATCTTTAGGATTATCTATATATAGTATCATGTCATCTGCAAACAGTGACAGTTTTACTTCTTCTTTTCCAATTTGTATTCATTTTATTTCTTTTTCTTCTCTGATTGCCACAGCTAGGACTTCCAAAACTATGTTGAATAATAGTGGCAAAAGTGGACATCCTTGTCTTGCTCCTGATCTTAGAGGAAATGCTTTCAGTTTTTCACCATTGAGAATGATGTTCACTGTGGGTTTGTTGCATATGGCCTTTATTATGTTGAGGTAGGTTCCTTCTATGCCCAGTGTCTGGAGAGTTTTTACAAAAAAAGAGTGTTGAATTTTGTCAAAAGCTTTTTCTGCATCTATTGAGATGATCATATGGTTTTTATTCTCCAGTTTGTTAATATGGTGTATCCCATTGATTGATTTGCACATATTGAAGGATCCTTGCAGCCCTGGGATAAATCCCAATTGATCATGGTGTATGATCCTTTTAATGTGTTGTTGCATTCCGTTAGCTAGTATTTTGTTAAGGATTTTTGCATCTATATTCATCAATGATAGTGGTCTGTGATTTTTTTTTTGGTAGTATCTTTGGTTTTGGTATCAGAGTGATGGTCACCTTGTAGAATGAGTTTACAAGTGTTCCTTCCTCTGCTATACTTTGGAAGAGTTTGAGAAGGATAGGTGTTAGTGCTTCTCTAAATGTTTCACAGAATTCACCTGTGAAGCCATGTGTTCCTGGCCTTTTGTTTGTTAGAAGATTTTTAATCACAGTTTAAATTTCATTACTTGCGATTGGTCTGCTCATATTTTCTATTTCTGCCTGATTCAGTCTGGGTAGGTTATACCTTTCTAAGAATTTGTCCATTTCTTCCAGGTTGTCCATTTTATTGGCATAGAGTTGATTGTACTAGTCTCTTAGGATGCTTTGTATTTCTATGGTGTCTGTTGTAACTTCTCCTTTTTCATTGCTAATTTTATTGATTTGAGTCCTCTCCCTCCTTTATCTTGATGAGTCTGGCTAAAGGTTTATCAATTTTGTTTATCTTCTCAAAGAATCAGCTTTTAATTTTATTGATCCTTGCTATTGTTTTCTTTGTTTTTATTTCATTTATTTCTGCTCTGATCTTTATGATTTCTTTCCTTCTACTAACTTTGTGTTTTGTTTGTTCTTCTTTTCTAATTGCTTTAGGTGTAAGGTTAGATTGTTTATCTGAGATTTTTCTTGTTTCTTGAGGTAGGCTTGTATTGCTATAAACTTCCCTCTTAGAACTGCTTTTGCTGCATCCCATAGGTTTTGGGTCATCAGGTCTCCATTGTCATTTGTCTCTAGGTATTTTTTGATTTCCTCTTTGATTTCATCAGTGACCTCTTGGTTATTTAGTAGTGTATTGTTTAGCCTCCATGTGTTTGTGTTTTTTACATTTTTTCCCCTGTAATTTATTTCTAATCTCATAGCATTGTGGTTAGAAAAAATGCTTGATATGATTTCAGTTTTCTTAAATATACTGAGGCTTGATTTGTGACCCAAGATGTGATCTATCCTGGAGAATGTTCGATGTGCACTTGAGAAGAAAGTATAATCTGCTTTTTTCAGATGCAATGTCCTATAAATATCAATTCAATCTGTCTGGTCTAATGTGTCATTTAAAGCTTGTGTTTCCTTATTAATTTTCTATTTGGATGATCTGTCCATTGGTGTAAGTGAGGTTTTAAAGTTCCCCACTATTATTGTGCTACTGTCGATTTCCTCTTTTTTAGCTGTTAGCATTTGCCTAATGTACTGAGGTGCTCCTATGTTGGGTGCATATATATTTATAATTGTTTATCTTCTTCTTGGATTGATCCCTTGGACGTTATGTAGTGTCCTTCCTTGTCTCTTGTAACATTCTTTATTTTAAAGTCTATTTTATCTGATATGAGTATTGCTATTCCAGCTTTCCTTTGATTTCCATTTGCATGGAATATCTTTTTCCATCCCCTCACTTTCAGTCTGTATGTATCCCTAGGTCTGAAGTGGGTCTCTTGTAGACAGTATATATATATATATATATATATATATAGGTCTTGTTTTTCTATCCATTCAGCGAGCCAGTGTCTTTTGGTTGTAGCATTTAATCCATTCACATTTAAGGTAATTATCGATATGCACATTCCTATTACCATTTTCTTAATTGTTTTGGGTTTGTTTTTGTAGGTCCTTTTCTTCTCTTGTGTTTCCCACTTAGAGAAGTTACTTTAGCATTTGTTGTAGAGCTGGTTTGGTGGTGCTGAATTCTCTGGGCTTTTGCTTGTCTGTAAAGCTTTTAACTTCTCCATCTAATCTGAATAATATCCCAGCCAGGTAGAGTAATCTTGGTTGTAGGTTCTTCCCTTTCATCACTTTAAATACATGCCACTTCTTCCTGGCTTGTAGAGTTTCTGCTGAGAAATCAGCTGTTAACCTTATGGGAGTTCCCTTGTATGTTATTTTTCATTTTTCCCTTGTTGCTTTTAATGATTTTTCTTTGTCTTTAATTTTTGTCAATTTGATTAATATGTGTCTTGGCATGTTTCTCCTTGGATTTATCCTGCCTGGGATTCTCTGCGATTCCTGGACCTGGGTGGCTATTTCCTTTCCCATGTTAGGGAAGTTTTCGACTATAATCTCCTCAAATATTTTCTTGTGTCCTCTCTCTCTCTCTGTCCTCCTTCTGGGACCCCTATAATGCAAATGTTGGTGCGTTTCATGTTGCCCCAGAAGTCTCTTAGGCTGTCTTCATTTCTTTTCATTCTTTTTTCTTCTGTGGCAGTGAATTCAACCATTCTGTCTTCCAGGTACTTATCTGTTCTTCTGACTCTGTTATTCTGCTATTGATTCCTTCCAGTGTATTTTTCATTTCAGTTATTGAGTTGTTCATCTCTGTTTGTTTGTTTTTTAATTCTTCTAGGTATTCGTTCTTTAATTCTTCTAGGTCTTTGTTAAACATTTCTTGCATCTTCTTGATCTTTGCCTCCATTTTTTTCCTGAGGTCCTGGGTCATCTTCAGTATCATTATTCTGAATTCTTTTTCATTTAATTGTCTTTCTGGGGTTTTATCTTGTTCCTTCATCTGGTACATAGCCCTCTGCTTTTCATTTTGTCTATTTTTCTGTCAATGTGGTTTTCGTTCCACAGGCTGTAGGACTGTAGTTGTTTTTGCTTCTGCTGTCTGCCTTCTGGTGGATGAGGCTATCTAAGAGGCTTGTGTAAGCTTCCTGATGGTAGAGACTGGTGGTGGGTAGAGCTGGGCATTGCTCTTGTTGGCAGGGCTCAGTAAAACTTTAATCTGCTTGTCTGCTGATGGGTGGGGCTGAGTTCCCTCCCTGTTGGTTGTTTGGCCTGAAGTGACCCAGCACTGGAGGCTACAAGCTCTTGGTGAGGCTAATGGCGGACTCCAGGAGGGCTCATGCCAAGGACTTCTTCCCAGAACTTCTTTTGCCAGTGTCCTTGTCCCCACAGTGAGCCTCAGCTGCCTCCTGCCTCTGCAGGAGACCCTCCAACACTAGCAGATATGTCTGGCTCAGTCTCCTATGTGGTCACTGCTCCTTCCCCTTGGGTCCTGATGCACACACTACTTTGCGTGTGCCCTCCAAGAGCGGAGTCTCTGTTTCCCCCAGTCGTCAAAGTCCTGCAGTCAAATCTCGCTAGCCTTCAAAATCTGATTCTCTGGGAATTCCTCCTCCCGTTGCTGGACTCCCAGGTTGGGGAGGCTGTCATGGGGCTCAGAACCTTCACTCCAGTGGGTGGGCTTCTGTGATATCATTGTTCTCCAGTTTGTGAGTCACCCACGCAGCAGTTATGGGATTTGATTTCATTGTGATTGCCCCCCTCCTACTGTCTCATTGCAGCTTCTCCTTTGTCTTTTGATGTGGGGTATCTTTTTTGGTGAGTTCCAGTGTTTTCCTGTTGATGATTGTTCAGCAGTTAGTTTTGATTCCAGTGCTCTCGCAAAAGGGAGTATACTCTTATACTTAATTGGCTAAAATAACTTTTACTCTATTTTCACAAGCTAAACACATTGAAAATTCATTCATAATCTTTCTAAATCCCAAATAAAATTGTCAAACTGGTTTCTATAATTGTGTAAATTCATCTTCTATTGTTGATCACTCATGTTGCAAATCTTAAAGAATCTTATACATTCACTCTCTTTCTTCCACATATGCATAGTCAAAATTTATCATCAGTTTCCTTACTATTGGCTTCTCATTTCTATATCCAATGCTTTGCTCTAGTTTTGTCTTTACTCATTCCATGTGTTCTAGTGCAATTTTTTTTGAAATCATTGTTTCTAACTTTCAGTCTCCTTCATTGCATACTGGCAAATATATTTTCATAAAATTCGTTCCTAAAAGCACTCCTCTGTAATAAGAAACCTGAAATTTTTCTCTTGGTATATAGAATATATTAACAACAAGTAGCCATGGAATTCAAGATTCTCTAAAATCTAACTGAACTTTCCTCTCCAGCTTTTGCTCTTATTATGTCTTCATGTAAATTGTGTTATTCAGCCAAGTCAACATCTTTATTTTTTTATTCATCCTGTCCTCTGCTTTTGTCCATGCTTATTAACTCTGGCAGAAAATACCTCTCATTGTTCTTTTGAAAATACTCCCTTCCTTGGAAAAGAACTGCCTAATTTTCTTTTAAATCAGAAGTTAATATGTTTCTTTTGTATCTCATAGCATTTAAACATTTTATACTTCTTATTATATTCTAATCTTACTACAGTTTTATAGGCATGCCTTTATCTCTTGTCAAAATGTTTCTTTCTTCAGAGTTGAAATGTATCAATGCCTACATATATATTTGTATATATAGTATAACTTTTAAACTTCATTTGTTGTCAAGCAAAGGAAATGTTGGGTAATTGTCTAAAATCTTTTTTTTAAGTCGTTCTTCTGATATTGATGAGTGACAATGTAATATTCACATTCTTGTTCTTTAAATGGAAGGATTTCAGTACCCATTACACCATTACATACATGGAGAGGGACTGATAGTTGAATTTCTATGTTAGTTAGAAGACATAGATAAATGCCAAATAAAACCACACCAGTAAGAATTCTAAAACTGAAAATATGCAAGACAAACACAATAAAATGTTATGTAATATGTACAAGTAAAAGTGTTGCTAGTTGTCTGAATGCATTCCTCAGAATAAAGGGAGATTTCTATTGAAGTGTCATTGCATTCATATATCTGGAAACTTTAATTGGAGTAACTATTATTTATACTTATTTGTAACCAAACCACAATAGTCATTGTTTACAAGGTTAGAGTTGAAATCACTTTATGAAGAAATGTCACAGAAATACAAGTTTCTAAACTATACTTCATGTAGGCACATGTCTATGTATGCTTGGAAATATGAGAGAAGTAGTTTGCATGTAAATCCTGATATTTCTACGATTGAAATGAAAAAAAATATTTTTGGTAAAGAAGACAAAAGAATCAGAGTGGTATTCATTTTTCTAAAAATATGTTTAAAATATTTACAAGTCCTTCATCAGATTTATGTTTTATGAATATTTTCTCCAGCCTCTGGCTTCTCTTTTCATTTTCTTACTGGTATCTTCTGAAGAGTAAAACTCTTTAAACTTTGTCTTTTCATGGTTAAAATTTTATGTATCCTAAGAAAATTCTGCCAAACCACTGAATTCAAAAATAATTTCCTATATTTTAGAAGTTTAAATTTTATTGATTCTATGATCCTTTTAGGGATAAACTTTGTAGTTATATGAAGAAAGGATTGGCTCAGGTTCATTTTTCCACATGGGTATCCAACAGTTCCAAAGCAAAAAATAAATGTTTCATGATTCAACCACATTATACGTTTTCTTAAAAAACCAGTTAAACACATATGTGTGTGCCTATTTCTGAGCTCTCTACTCTGTCAATTTTGATGTATAATTATATCTTTATAGTTTTATAAGTCTTGAAATTAGATATTAGACCTCTAAATTTGATCTTTATTTTCAAAGGAGTTTGGCTATAATAAGTTCTTTGCATAACACATATACACTGTAGAATCAGTTTACTAATCCTTACAAAAGAATTTCCTGAAATTTTGATTGGAATTATAATGAAGCTATAGAATTATTTGTTGATAATTGATATTTTAATAATATTGGATCTTCTGATCTGTATTTAATATTTTCACATTCAGGTTCTCTTTAATATCCTCAACAATGTTATATAATTTTTATATACAAAACTTTGCCACATTTTAAATTTATCTCTGAGTATTTCATGTTTTGATGCAATTGCAAATGGTATTTTTTTCAATTTCACATATTTTGTTATGGGTATATAAAAATCTATTTTTTGTTGCCTTAGTAAACTTCTACCTTGCAGCATTTATTTATTAGCTTAGATAACATTTTTGAGGCTTCTTGATGTCATTCTCCATAAAAGATAACGCCCTCTGCAAATAGAGTTTAATTTCTTTCTTCCAACTATAAAGTTTTTCTTTTTCTTCTCTTATTGCACTGGTTAGAAAATTATGTACAATATTAAATATAAATGTTAAAAAAATCCTTTGCTTGTTACTGATCTTAGTTGAGAGAGAGTTCACCTTTCACCAATAGAAATGGTGTTAACTATAGGTAAACCAAGTTGAGGATATTCCCTTTTATTCTTCCCTTGCTGAAAATTTTTATCACAAATGGGTATTAATTTGTTTTCAAAAGTTTTTCTTTATTTACCTTTCATTGATATTTTGGTTTTCTTTTTATTTTCTTACATTTACTTTTTGTTTAGATTATTATATTTTAGTGTCTTGAAGTAGATGATTAAGACACTGATCTTATATATCTTTTCCTTTTTTAATTGAAGTATAGTTGATTTACAATGTTGTGTTAGTTTCAGGTGTACAGCAAAGTGATTCAGTTATACATATATCTATTCTTTTTCAGATTCTTTTCCCATATAGGTTCTTACAGAGTATTGAGTAGAGTTCCCTGTGGTATACAGTAGGTCCTTGTTGATTATCTATTTTATATATAGTATTGTGTATATGTTAATCCTAACCTCCTAATTTATCCCTCCCCCCCACCTTTCCCCTTTGGTAACCATAAGTTTGTTTTCTGAGTCTGTGAGTCTATTTTTGTTTTGTAAGTAAGTTCATTTGTATCATTTTTTTAGATTCCACATATACGTGATATCATATAATATTTGTCTTTGCCTGACCTACTTCACTTAGTATGAGACTCTCTAGGTCCATCCATGTTGCTGCAAATGTCATTATTTCATTCTTTTTTATGGTTGAGTAATATTCCATTTTATATATGTACCACAACTTCTTTATCCATTCATCTATCGATGTGCATTTAGGTTGCTTCCGTGTCTTGGCTATTGTAAATAGTGCTGCTGTGAACATGGGGGTGCATGTATCTTTTCAAAGTATGGTTTTCTCCAGATATATGCCCAGGAGTGGGATTGCTTGATCATATGGTAGCTCTATTTTTAGTTTTTAAGGAACCTCCATACTGTTCTCCAGAGTGGTTACACCAATTTACATTCCCACCAACAGTGTAGTACCTTTTCCTCCACACCCTCTCCAGCATTTATTATTTGCAGATTTTTTGATGATGGCTATTCTGACTGGTGTGAAGTGATACCTCATTGTAGATTTGATTTGCATTTCTCTTATAATTAGTGATGTTGAGCATCTTTTCATGCGCTTTCTGTCCATCTGTATGTGTCTTTGGAGGAATGTCTATTTAGATCTTCTGTCCATTTCTTGATTGGGTTTTTTGGTTTTTTGATATTGAGTTGCATGAGCTTTTTTACAGTTTGGAGATTAATCCCTTGTTTGTTGTTTCATTTGCAAGTGTTTTCTCCCATTCTGTGGGTTGTCTTTGCTTTGTTTATGGTTTCCTTTGCTGTGCAAAAGCTTTAAAATTTAACTAGGTCCCATTTGCTTATTTTTGTTTTTATTTTCATTACTCTAGGAGGTGGATCCAAAAAGATATTGCTGCAATTTATGTCAAACAGTGTTCTGTGTATATTTTCCTCTCAGAGTTTTATAATATCCAAACTTATATTTAGGTCTTTAACACATTTTAAGTTCATTTTTGTGTATGGTGTTACAGAATGTTCTAATTTCATCTTTTACTTGTGGCTCTCGAGTTTTCCCAGCATCACTTATTGAAGAGACTGTCTTTTCTCCACTGTATATTCTTGCCTCCTTTGTTGTAGATTAATTGACCCTAGGTGTGTGGGTTTATTTCTGGGCTTTCTATCCTGTTCCAGTGATATATAAGTCTGTCTTTGTGCCAGTACATTACTCTTTTGATTACTGTAGATTTATAGTATTGTCTGAAGTCAGGGAGCCTGAGTCCTCCAGCTCCGTTTTTGCTTCTCACGATTGCTTTGGCTATTCAGGGTCTTTAGTGTTTTCATGCAAATTTTAAGATTTTTTTTGTTCTAGATCTGCAAAAAATGCCATTGGTAATTTGATGGGAATTGCAATGAATCTGTAGATTGCCTTAATGTAGTATAGTCTGATGCTGATGAAAGAAATTGAAGATGAGACAAACAGATGGAAAGATATACCATGTTCTTGGATAGGATATATATGTGTGTGTGTGTGTGTGTGTGTGTGTGTGTGTGTGTGTGTGTGTGTGTGTGTGTATTCTTTTTCAGATGCTTTTCCCTTATGGCTTATTACAAAATATTGAGTATAGTTTTCTGTGCTATACAGTAATTGGTTATCTATTTTATATATAGTAGTATTTAATGCTATATGTTTTCTTCTAAATAGAACATTAACTTCTTCCCACACATTTTGATGTTACGTTTTCATTTTCTATTTTATTAAAAATGCATTCCAATATCCTATCATTCATCAATTTGTTATTTAGAAGCATGCTATTTAATATCCAAAACTTTGGGGATTTTTCAATATCTTTTGTTGATTGCTGGTTTATTTTCACTGTGGTAAAAAGAATATTCTTTTTCATGCTTTCTTATTTACTGAAATATAATTATGGCTCAAAATATGGTCTATTTTGTGATCTATGTACACATAAAAGAAATGTGTAATCAGCTATTGTTTGCTGGAGTGTTGTATAAATGCCATTTAAGTTAGTTGGTATTGATCAAATCATCATTTGCCCTTACATCTTTTTGTCTACTTGTTTTTATCAATTATTGTGAGAGGAGTATTAAAAGTCTCTAATTATAATTATGGCTTTCTCTTTTCAGTCCACTTTTTTTTCATTTACTTTGAAATTTTAGGTGCATGTATACTTTAAGATTTTGCCTGTTCTGGCTGAACTAAACCCTTTGTCATTGTGATATATCACTCTTTCTTTCTGGTAATATTTACTGTCCTGAAATTTTATTTGCCTGATGTTAGTTTAGCTTCTCCATCGTTCCTTGGATTTTATCTATGATTATCTTATTATATCCTATTACTTTTTTTTTTTTTTTCAGTACGCGGGCCTCTCACTGCTGTGGCCTCTCCCGTTGTGGAGCACAGGCTCCGGACACGCAGGCTCAGCGGCCACGGCTCACGGGCCCAGCCGCTCCGCGGCACGTGGGATCCTCCCGGACTGGGGTACGAACCCGCGTCCCCTGCATCGGCAGGCGGACCCTCAACCACTGCACCACCAGGGAAGCCCTATATCCTATTACTTTTAATAGAATGTCTTCCTTATTTAAAATGGGTTTATATAAATAGCATATAGTTGTATCTGACTTTTTCATTTAGTCTCACAAATATTTTTAACTAGAGTCTTTAGACAATTTATATTTAATATAAATATTAGATATTAGCTTAAATCTAGATTCTTGCTTGCTATTGTCTATTTCTCTGTTTGTTTATTTTTTCTGCTATTCCCTTATTTGCTATTATTCCTTGTTTACATTTTTATTACTCTAGGGTTTACTTATCACAGTAATAGATGGTAATACTATGTATGTCATAAATTCAAAAACACATGATAATTGTTTGCCTTTAAACAATCATATTTTAAAGAGATTAAAAATGAGAAAAAATATTTTATATTTGCCCACATACACCTATATGTTTCCATTTTTTATGCTCTCACTTCTAGAAATACAAATTTTATATGGGATATTTTGTCTCCTTTTTTAAAGAATTTGCTTTAACTTGTCTTAATGCATGTCTGTAATGATTAATTATCCCAGATTTGGTTACTCGCAAATAGTCTTACTTCAGCTTTATTTTTCAATAATATTTTTGGTAAGTATTGTGTTCTGGGTTAACAATTATTTTTTCTTTCATTAATTTAACATGGCATTTCATTTTTCTTCTCATCAGTTTGATTTTTATGAGAAATATGTTATGACTATCTATGCTCCCTGTATATAATTTTTGCTCTGGCTGCCTTTATGAATTTTATCTTTATGACTGGATATCAGTAATTGGATCATGCTATTTTCCTTATGTTTCTTTCATTTGGGCTTCATCAAGTTTCTTGAATCTGTGCCTTTATAAATTTTATTTAATTTGAAAAAATTTCTTACAAGATTTCTTCAGATACTTTTCTGCCCACCTCCCTCTTTTGTCCAAGGGCACTCTAAGGATCTTTTTATTATTTTCATTATTTTTCTATTTTTGATTCATTTTTTCCACAGTATCTAATCTTCTTTTATCTGATCAGATTTATCTACTTTTCAAATTTTCAGATATTGTATTTTTAATCTCTAGAATTTTTATTTAGTTTATTTCTATATCTTCTATTTTTTCTCATTATGTGTATCATTTCCTCGCATCTTAGAACATATTTAAAAGATCATTGTTTTAAGGTTCCTTTCTGTTCTAGTTCCATAATGATTCTTATTTCTGTCTCTTTCCATTATCTTAATTTTCTTGCTTACTAATCCCATTTTCCTGCTTTTTTACATGCTGAATAAATTTTGACTGGACACTAGAAATTCTAAGTTTTACATTTTTAGTGTTTGATTTTGCTTTATTTCTTCAAATTGTATTATATATATATATATATAGAATTTTATTTTATTTTTTATACAGCAAGTTCTTATTAGTAATCCATTTTATACATATTATTGTATATATGTCAATCCCAATCTCCCAATTCATCACACCACCACACACCCCCACCACTTTCACCCCTTGGTATCCATACGTTTTTTCTCTACATCTGTGTCTGTATTTCTGCCCTGCAAACCGGTTCATCTGTACCATTTTTCTAGGTTCCACATATATGTGTTAATATATGATATTTGTTTTTCTCTTTCTAACTTACTTCACTCTGTATGACAGTCTCTAGATCCATCCAAGTCTCTACAAATGACCCAATTTCATTCCTTTTTATGGCTGAGTAATATTCCATTGTATATATGTACCACAACTTCTTTATCCATTCATCTGTCGATGGGCATTTAGGTTGCTTCCATGACCTGGATATTGTAAATAGTGCTGCAATGAACACTGGGGTGCATGTGTCTTTTTGAATTATGGTTTTCTCTGGGTATATGCCCAGTAGTGGGACTGCTGGGTCATATGGTAGTTCTATTTTTAGTTTTTTTAAGGAACCTCCATACTGTTCTCCATAGTGGCTGTATCAACTTATATTCCCACCAACAGTGCAAGAGGGTTCCCTTTTCCCTACACCTTCTCCAGCATTTGTTCTTTGTAGAATTTTTGATGACGGCTATTCTGACCAGTGTGAGGTGATACCTCATTGTAGTTTTGATTTGCATCTCTCTAATAATTAGTGACGTTGATCAGCTTTTCATGGGCTTCTTGGCCATCTGTATGTCTTCTTTGGAGAAATGTCTATTTAGGTCTTCTGCCCATTTTGGGATTGGATTGGTTGTTTTTTTTTTAATATTGATCTACATGAGTTATTTATATATTTTGGAGATTAATCCTTTGTCCATTGATTCGTTGGCAAATATTTTCTCCCATTCTGAGGTTGTCTTTTCTTCTTGTTTATGGTTTCCTTTGCTGTGGAAAGGCTTTTAAGTTTCATTAGGTCCCATTTGTTTATTTTTATTTTATTTCCATTACTCTAGGAGGCAGATCAAAAAAGATCTTGCTGTGATTTATGTCAAACAGTGTTCTTCCTATGTTTTCCTCTAAGAGTTTTATAGTGTCCAGTCTTACATTTAGGTCTCTAATCCATTTTGAGCTTATTTTTGTGTATGGTGTTAGGGAGTGTTCTAATTTCATTCTTTTACATTCAGCTGTCCAGTTTTCCCAGCACCACTTATTGAAGAGACTGTCTTTTCTCCATTGTATATCCATGCCTCCTTTGTCATAGATTGGTTGACCATAGGTGTGTGGGTTTATCTCTGGGCTTTCTATCCTGTTCCATTGATCTATATTTCTGTTTTTGTGCCAGTACCATATTGTCTTGATGACTGTAGCTTTGTAGTATAGTCTGAAATCAGGGAGTCTGATTCCTCCAGCTCCATTTTTTTCCCTCAAGACTGCTTTGGCTGTCCGGGGTTTTGTGTCTCCATACAAATATTAAGATTTTTTTCTAGTTCTGTAAAAAATGCCACTGGTAATTTGATAGGGATTGCATTGAATCTGTAGATTGCTTTGGGTTGTATAGTCATTCTCACAGTATTGATTCTTCCAACCCAAGAACATGGTATATCTCTCCAGCTGTGTGTATCATATTTAAATTCTTTCATCAGTGTCTTATAGTTTTCTGCATGCAGGTCTTTTGTCTCCTTAGGTAGGTTTATTCCTAGGTATTTTATTCTTTATGTTGCAAAGGTAAATGGGAGTGTTTTCTTAATTTCTCTTTCTGATCTTTCATTGTTAGTGTATAGGAATGCAAGAGATTTCTGTGCATTAATTTTGTATCCTGCAACTTTACCAAATTCATTGATGAGCTCTAGTAGTTTTCTGGTGGCATCTTTAGCATTCTCTATGGATACTATCATGTGATCTGCAAACAGTGACAGTTTTATTTCTTCTTTTCCAATTTGTATTCCTTTTATTTCCTTTTCTTCTCTGATTGCTGTGGCTAAAACTTCCAAAACTATGTTGAATAAGAGTGGTGAGAGTGGGCAACCTTGTCTTGTTCCTGATCTTAGAGGAAATGCTTTCAGTTTTTCACCATTGAGAATAATGTTTGCTGTGGGTTTTATTGTGTTTATTTATTTGCTATGGCCTTTATTGTGTTGCGGTAGGTTCCTTCTATGCCCACTTTCTGGAGAGTTTTTAAAATAAATTGGTGTTGAATTTGGTCAAAAGCTTTTTCTACATCTATTGAGATTATCATATGGTTTTTATTCTTCAATTTATTAATATGGTGTATCCCATTGATTGATTTGTGTATATTGAAGAATCCTTGCATCCCTGGGATAAATCCCACTTGATCATGGTGTATGATCCTTTTATTGTGTTGTTTGATTCTGTTTGCTAGTATTTTGTTGAGGATTTTTGCATGTATATTCATCAGTGATATTGGTCTGTAATTTTCTCTTTTTTTTGTAGTATCTTTGTCTGGTTTTGGTATCAGGCTGATGGTGGCCTCATAGAATTAGTTTGGGAGTGTTCCTTCCTCTGCAGTTTTTTGGAAGAGTTTGAGAAGGATGGGTGTTAGCTCTTCTTTAAATGTTTGATTGAATTTACCTGTGAAGCTATCTGGTCCTGGACTTTTGTTTATTGGAAGACTTTTAATCACAGTTTCAATTTCATTACTTGTAATTGGTCTGTTCACATTTTCTATTTCTTCGTGGTTCAGTCTTGAAAGGTTATACCTTTCTAAGAGTTTGTCCATTTCTTCCAGGCTGTCAATTTTATTGGCATAGAATTGCTTGTAATAGTCTCTTAGGATGCTTTGTATTTCTATGGTGTCTGTTGTAACTTCTCCTTTTTCATTTGGATTTTATTGATTTGAGTCCTCTCCCTCTTTTTCTTGATGAGTCTGGCTAATGGTTTATCAATTTTGTTTATCTTCTCAAAAAAAACAGCTTTTAGTTTTATTGATCTTTGTTATTGTTTTTTGTTTCTATTTCATTTATTTCTGCTCTGATCTTTATGATTTCTTTCCTTCTACTAACTTTGGGTTTTGTTTGTTCTTCTTCCTCTAGTGCCTTTAGGTGTAAGGTTAGATTGTTTATTTGAGATTTTTCTTGTTTCTTGAGGAGGCTTGTATAGCTATAAACTTCCCTCTTAGAACTGCTTTTGCTGCATCCCATAAGTTTTGGATCATCTTATTTTCATTGTCATTTGTCTCCAGGTATTTTTTGATTTCCTTTTTGATTTCTTCAGTGATCTCTTGGTTATTTAGCAATGTATTGCTTAGCCTCCATGTGTTTGTGTTTTTTTACGTTTTTTCCCCTTTAATTGATTTCTAATCTCATAGCATTGTGGTCAGAAAAGATGCTTGATATGATTTCAGTTTTCTTAAATTTACTGAGGCTTAATTTGTGACCCAAGATGTGATCTATCCTGGAGAATGTTCCACGTGCACTTGAAAAGAAAGTGTAATCTGCTAATTTTCAATGGAATGTCCTATGAATATCAATTATATCTATCTGTTGTATTGTGTCATTTAAAGATTCTGTTTCCTTATTACTTTTCTGTTTGGATGGTCTGTGCATTGGTGTAAGTGAGGTGTTAAAGTCCCCCACTATTATTGTGTTACTGTCAATTTCCTCTTTTATATCTGTTAGCAGGTGCCTTACGTATTGAGGTTCTCCTATGTTGGATGCATAAATATTTACAATTGTTATATCTTCCTCTTGGATTGATCCCTTGGTCATTATGTATTGTCCTTTTTTGTCTCTTGTAATAGTCTTTATTTTAAAGTCTATTTTATCTGATATGAGTATTGCTACCTCAGCTTTCTTCTGATTCCCATTTACATGGAATATCTTTTTCCATCCCCTCACTTTCAGCCTGTATGTGTCCCTAGGTCTGAAGTGGATCTCTTGTAGACAGCATATATATGGGTCTTTTTGTTGGAGTATTTAATCCATTCACTTTTAAGGTAATTATCAATATGTATGTTCTTATTACCATATTCTTAATTGTTATGTGTATGTTTTTGTAGGTTCTTTTCTTCTCTTGTGTTTCCCGCTTAGAGAAATTCCTTTGGCATTTGTTGTAGAGCTGGTTTGGTGGTGCTGAATTCTCTTAGTTTTGCTTGTCTGTAAAGCTTTTGATTTCTCCATCGAATCTGAATGAGATCCTTGCCGAGTAGAGTAATCTTGGCTGTAGTTTCTTCCCTTTCATCACTTTAAATATATCACGCCACTCCCTTCTGGCTTGTAGAATTTCTGCTGAGAAATCAGCTGTTAACCTTATGGGAGTTCCCTTGCACGGTATTTTTCGTTTTTACCTTGTTGCTTTCAGTAATCTTTCTTTGTCTTTAATTTTTGTGAGTTTGATTACTGTGTGTCTCAGCATGTTTCTCCTTGTATTTATCCTGCCTGGGACTCTCTGTACTTCCTGGACTTGGGTGGCTATTTCCTTTCCCATGTTAGGGAAGTTTTCAACTATAATCTCTTCAAATATTTCCTTGGGTCCTTTCTCTCTTCTCCTTCTGTGACGCCTATTATATGAATGTTTTTGCATTTAATGTTGTCCCAGAGGTCTCTTAGGCTGTCTTCATTTCTTTTTATTCTTTTTTCTTTATTTTTCTGTGGCAGTGAATTCCCTCATTCTGTCTTCCAGGTCACTTATCTGTTCTTCTGACTTAGTTATTCTGCTATTGTTTCCTTCTATTGTATTTTTCATTTCACTTATTGTATTGTTCATCTCTGTTTGCTTGTTCTTTAATTCTTCTAGGTGTTTGTTCTTTCATTCTTCTAGGTCTTTGTTAAACATTTCTTGCATCTTCTTGATCTTTGCCTCCATTCTTTTTCTGAGGTCCTGGATCATCTTCACTATCATTATTCTGAATTCTTTTTCTGGATGGTTTCCTATCTCCACTACATTTAGTTGTTTTTCTGGGGTTTTATCTTGTTCCTTCATCTGGTACATAGCCCTCTGCCTTTTCACCTTGTCTATCTTTCTGTGAATGTGGTTTTTGTTCCACAGGCTGCAGGATTGTAGTTCATCTTGCTTCTGCTGTCTGCCCTCTGGTGGAGGAGGCTATCTAAGAGGCTTGTGACAGTATCCTAATGGGAGGAACTGGTGGTGGGTTGAGCTGGGTGTTGCTCTTGTTGGCAGAGCTCAGTAAAACTTTAATCCGCTTGTCTGATGGGGGTGGGGCCAGGTTCCTTCCCTGTTGGTTTTTTGGCCTGAGGCGACCCAACACTGGAGCATACAGGGCTCTTTGGTGGGGCTAATGGCGGACTCCAGGAGGGTTCACACCAACGAGTATTTCCCAGAACTTCTGCTGCCATTGTCCTCATCCTCACAGTGATCAACAGCCAACCACCATCTCTGCAGGAGACACTCCAACATTAGCAGGTAGGTCTGGTTCAGTCTCCTGTGGGTCACTGCTCCTTCTCCTGGGTTCTGAAGCACACACTACTTTGTGTGTATCCTCCAAGAGTGGAGTCTCTGTTTCCCCCAGTCCTGTCGAAGTTCTGCAATCAAATATTCCTAGCCTTCAAAGTCTGATTCTCTAGGAATTACTCCTCCCATTGCCAGAGCCCCAGTTTGAGAAATCTGACCTGGGGCTCAGAACCTTCACTCCAGTTGGTGGACTTCTGTGGTGTAAGCGTTTTCCAGTTTGTGAGTCACCCACCCAGCACTTATGGGCTTTGATTTTATTGTGATTGTCCCCCTCCTACCATCTCATTGTGGCTTCACCTTTGTCTTCGGATGTGGGGTATATATTTTGGTGAGTTCCAGTGTCTTCCTGTCGATGATTGTTGAGTAGTTAGCTGTGATTCTGGTGTTCTTGCAAGAGGGAGTGAGAGCATGTCCTTCTACTCTGCCATCCATTGTATTATTATGTTTTTTATGCCTGGAAGTTAATTTTCACACCTTTGTGGCTTGAATTAAGGTTTGTTTTGGCAGGTTCCAAACAGTTTTTATATAATTTCTCTTTGTCTTAAGCCATTCTGAAGACTCCAATTATATATAACATCTCTTCACTTGGTCTGTTGTGCAACACAACTATACAAAGCCTTCTCTGACTTCTGATCATTGTTTGTCTATTGTTTTCAGGTAGTTAGTTCCTCAGCAGTAAATCTTAGGACACTTTGTCCTACTCATGTGCAACACTTTCTTTTCTGGAAGTGCTTTTACCAGTCTGAACTCCAACCCCTTTCCTTAACTCAGTGAGTCTCTGTTTTGGTCTCTCTGTACTGTGCACTTTTTTTCTTCTCTCACTGGTCACAATCTTGTGTTGCCTGTTGTCCAAAGTATGCGAAACTATTATTTAATATTCTTAGTCCTTGAAGATGTTTACCACAGGAAGACAATTCCAATAAAATTCAGCTCTTTATTTTTGAAATAGGTTTAGCTTAGATTTTCAATGTTAGTACTATCCTCCCAGTTGCTAAAACCTTGGCCATAGTTTTGAATATTCTTTCAACCTACTTCCAGTTCTACCTTTTGCCTGTACCTCTCAACAGCTTCCAAAATGGCCATTTCTGGGCTTCCCTGGTGGCGCAGTGGTTGAGAGTCTGCCTGCCGATGCAGGGGACATGGGTTCGTGCCCCGGTCCGGGAAGATCCCACATGTCGCGGAGCAGCTGGGCCTGTGAGCCATGGCCGCTGAGCCTGCGCGTCCAGAGCCTGTGCTCTGCAATGTGAGAGGCCTGCGTACCGCAAAAAAAAAAAAAAAAAAAAAAAAAAAACCCAACCCCAAATGGCCATTTCTTCCCTTTTGTTTCCCTAAAGTCCATTTTGCACTCTTCTCAAGACTTCCTGCTACATCTAGAATAAGATAAACCTTATCTATAAAAATTTACATGATTTTAGCCCCAGTCTAGCTTCTCTAACCCATATTTGCCAATTCTTGTCCCTATTTCATACTCTTCATTGGTCCTTGGTGTACTTCTGCCTGGGATGTTCTTCTACACATAACCCAATATTGGACCCTGTACAGGCCTTAAAATGAAATTTCAACTGTATAATAATAATGAATATATATCAAAATATTGGGGAGTGCAATAATACTATAAACAAAAAAAATTTTAAATTCTGAGCAATACAATATTGCATAAATTACATGAGTAGTAATTATATAATAAATATGAGTACTAATCATATAGCTCTAGAAAAACTAACTTGATACATTAAAGAGGATTACTGGTCCAAAAGTGATTAACACTCTAAACCAGAAACACACACACACACACACACACACACACACACACACACACACACACACACATCTTCTTTATCTTTTTTTCTTTTGTGAAAGACACAGTAGCCATTAGCATAAGTATAATTCAGAATATAAATAATATACATATATTGTATACTCAAATAGAGAGATACATTCAGAGTATATAATATATATGAGATTTGATATGGCTTGCTATGTCATATAGGCCAGCAGTCCCCAACTTTTTCACACCAGGGACTGGTTTTGTGGAAGATGGTTTTTCCACGGATGGTGGGGGGGCAGGAGAGAAGGTTCAGGCAGTAAGGTGAGTGATGGGGGGGATGGTTCAGGTGGTAATGTGAGCGCTGGGGAGCAGCAGATGAAGCTTCACTTTCCCGCTGCTCACCTCCTGCTGTGTGGCCCCGTTCCTAACAGACCACGGACCGGTACCTCTCCACAGCCCAGGGGTTGGGGACCCCTGATATAGGCAAGAAATGAAAGAGCCAGCATGTAAAATTAGATGTACAAAATGAACTCTTTCTGCCACAGCACTCTCCTTTATTCATTTTATGTCTGTTATGCTTACAGTACATTTTGAATAGAAAATAGAAGAAAAGAAAGAAATTAAATACTTAAATTGTCAAAAATAAATTGAAGCTGAATTTATGGGCCAAATCTCTAAGAGAAAGTGAGATATTTTTGTTTCATTCATTTGCTTTCATGTGTACAGAGTCACATTAGGTAATAGTCATGTCTCCATGTTGTTGCCACCTTCTCTGCAGTAAATATCTTTTGTGCTTCTTTTGTAAAGATTTTATAAACTCACATGGGAGTTCAGTGTCAAAGAGCCCAGGTTCATTTTTTATTTATTCATTTATGTGTATTTTTTGTTATGTATTTGCTTCTTTCAAACGCAACGAGAAAGTAATGATAAGAATGCAAAAAACTATAAGACACTGATGAAAGAAATTAAATATGATACAAACAGATGGAGAGATATACCATGTTCTTGGATTGGAAGAATCAACATTGTGAAAATGACTATACTACTCAAAGAAATCTACAGATTCAGTGCAATCCCTATCAAACTACCCAAGGTATTTTTCACAGAACTAGAACAAAAAATTGCACAATTTGTATGGAAACACAAAAGACCCCAAATAGCCAATGCAATCTTGAGAAACAAAAAGGGAGCTGGAGGAATCAGGCTCCCTGACTTCAGACTATACTACAAAGCTACAGTAATCAAGACAGTATGTTACTGGCACAAAAACAGAAATCAAGATCAATGGAACAGAATAGAAAGCCCAGAGATAAATCCACACACATATGGTCACCTTAGTTTTGATAAAGGAGGCAAGAATATAAAATGGAGAAAAGACAGCCTCTTTGATAAATGGTGCTGGGAACACTGTACAGGTACATGTAAAAGAATGAAATTAGAACACTCCCTAACACCATACACAAAAAGAAACTCAAAATGGATTAAAGACCTAAATGCAAGGCCAGACACTGTAAAACTCTTAGAGGTAAACATAGACAGAACACTCTATGACATAAATCACAGCAAAATCCTTTTTGACCCACCTCGAGGAGAAATGGAAATAAAAACAAAAATAAACAAATGGGACCTAATGAAACTTAAAAGGCTTTGTACAGCAAAGGAAATCATAAACAACATGAAAAGACAACCCTCAGAATGGGAGAAAATATTTGCAAATGAGGCAACTGACAAAGGAGTAATCTCCAAAAGGTACAAGTAGCTCATGGAGCTCAATATCAAGAAATCAAACAACCCAGTCCAAATTAGGTAGAAGACCTAGATAGACATTTCTCTAAAGAAGATATACAGATTGCCAACAAACACATGAAAGGATGCTCAACACCACTAATCATTAGAGAAATGCAAATCAAAGCTACATTGAGGTATCACCTCACACTGGTCAGAATGGCCATCATCAAAAGACCTACAAACAATAAATGCTGGAGAGGATGTGTAGAAAAGGGAACACTCTTGCACCTTTGGTGGGAATGTAAATTGATACAGCCACTATGGAGAACAGTATGGAGGTTCCTTAAAAAACTAAAAATAGAACTACCATAAAACCCAGCATCCCACTCCTGGGCATATACCCTGAGAAAACCATAATTCAAAAAGAGTCATGTACCAAAATCTTCATTGCAGCTCTATTTACAATAGCCAGGACATGGAAGCAATCTAAGTGTCCATCAACAGATCAATGGCTAAAGAAGATGTGGCACATATATACAATGGAATATTACTCAGCCATAAAAAGAAATGAAATTATTTGTCGTGAGGTGGATGGACCAAGAGACGGTCATACAGAGTGAAGTAAGTCAGAAAGCGAAAAACAAATACCATATGCTAACACATATATATGGAATCAAAAAAAAATTGGTTCTGAAGAACCTAGGGGCAGGACAGGAATAAAGACGAAGATGTAGACAATGGACTTGAGGACACGGAGAGGGGGAAGGGTAAACTGGGACAAAGTGAGACAGTGGCATTGACATGTATACACTACCAAATGTAAAATAGATAGCTAGTGGGAAGCAGCCACATAGCACAGGGAGATCAGCTTGCTGCTTTGTGTCCACCTAGAGGGGTGGGATAGGGAGGGTGGGAGGGAGATGCAAGAGGGAGGAGGTAAAGGGATATATGTATATGTACAGCTGATTCACTTTGTTATACAGCAGAAACTAACACACCATTGTAAAACAATTATATTCCAATAAAGATGTTAAAAAATAATTAATTAAAAAAAGAATAAAACAGGTAAATAACTGTCTATGGGCTTGAAAACATGAAGTGCTTTATATCCATTATCTAAAAACCTGACAACAACTGTACAAAGTAGTGCTACTTGGCAAATAATGACATATATGGTTTCAGTCATTGTAAACTGTGGAGGTAAAAAGAAACAAAACTAAAACCAATAAACTAAAAAATCTGGTGAATTTAGTACAACAGCACTAAAATTTAAAGTCACATAGCAAATATTTTATAACTATAAATGGAGTATAAACTTTAAAAACTGTGAATCACTATTTTGTACACTTGTAATTATATATTATACATCAACTATATTTCAATTAAAAAAACAAGTTTTTAAAAAGTAACCTCTTATTCTGCTCAAAATAAATAAATAAAGTCACCTATCTTGGTTGTGCCAGAGACTTGTTCTGTTAATTATATTTGCATCTTCAATTACTGCCTGTTTCTCAAGATTCCCAGTCAATTTAGCAGATGATGCTGTGAAAATATTCCCAGTAAATTATTGCTCTCTTTCTCAACCCAGTTCTACATCAATTGGAATATAGCCAAAAGAGTCAGTCAGTGGGAGTCAAAATATCAGTTTTATCATAGAAAATGTGGAAGAGTCTATGGTTTAGGTGCAGGACAAGAATGAGGTGTCTAATGTGGAACTCCTGTATTAGACACACCCCTCATTGGTAGGCCACACTGTAACAGTTCCTGCTTCACTCACTGGAGAAAGCAATTGCCTTTACCATCAAGATTAGGAGAGATCAGATGCACGGCATCTTATTCTCTGCATCTTGACTTATTCAAAAGGGAGGGAGAGAGAAGTTCAAAGTTCCTAACCTCAAATTTACTAAAGAGAAAACTCTTCTTCAACCAAGATGAACTGAATAAAGGAGGATTGAGAGCCCCCAAAAGCCAGAGGAAAGGTGTTTTCCTATCTCTTTGACATGTTATGTGCTTATTGCACTTTATTGAATGAATAATAATCTTGTTTTCAACCTGTGGCTTGAAATAACACATTCTGAAGTATATTATAATTATATATCCATTATTGATACAAGAAACTATGGAAGTAAATATACACTCATTTGTTTCTAAAATAGCTCATAAACCTCTCTAGACACTTATATAATATTGAAAAGAGAAAGCAGTACTGTATTTTGAGGGAAAAAAAGCAACAATATGATGCTTCCTTCAGGGAGAATGAAAAACTATTGGAAACATCAAGGGTCAAAAACACTAAGCCACCAGTTATTAAAAATTATTTACCTCTTGAACTTTTGGTGGGAAAATCCACTGCCTGTGGAGATATAAGAATTTCAATCACAGAACTAATGTTCTGGAATTCGTTTGATTTACTCTAAAATCTCAGAAGATTGGGCACATTTTAAAAGTTTTTAAGTCAGAATAAACTATATCAGATTTTTTCTTTTAGATAAAATACAGAGATCTAGTATTTTTTGGTCACATGTCAAGACTTAACTCATAAGTTACCAACTTATATTTTAGCCAAGCTATATATACTCTTTTTAAAAATGTTAGAACTGGTGTGATATTGATTATGTGTGTGTGTATTTGTGTGTGTGAATTCACTTTTGTTGTTCTTCTCTTTTTATATATCCAGAAACCTCATGAATAATATCTGACTGGTATGTCTTTTTTAGTTATTCCTTTATCTTTCTTGTTTGTTATCATATGGTGTGCTTTTTTTTCTTTTTTTGTATTTATAATAATGATTCAATAATTTAAATATGATTAATATTTTAGTTAATGCACATTCTTTTCATTCACTTTCTATCACTTCATAACATAGTAGTAAACATTGCAGCTTAAATGTACAAAAATTTACAGGGTGATGATAAAGCCTTTGCTCAGTGTAAAATTTATAGCCATAAATGCCTATGTTAAGAACAAATAAAATATATCAATAACCTAACATACCACCTTAAGAAATTGTAAGAAAAACAAATGCAAACTAAACCCAGAGCAAGTAAGAGGAAGAAAATAATAAAGGTTAAAGAGGAATAATTTAAATGAGTATATGGAATTTTTTTTGGCTAAACCCCACATACTCAGAGTAAGAAATACATCTTAACTCATGATCCAGTGTATATGTATCTTTCTGTCTCTCTATACATCAATCTTTGCCTCTATTTATCCATCTATCCATTTTCCTATGAGTCTATCTATCATTTACATACAGATGTATTTTATTCATTTATAGATAATTCTCTCTTGTTCCTACTTTTCTTTAGTGGTTTCAGTATTTGTTTTAAATTTATCTATAACTCACCACTTAAAATGTCTTAAGCTTTCATTTTTCACAATTATCCCATTTTTATTGAAATATATGTTTCAGTTAACATACCATAATCATAGAGCTTGAGGTATATTCACTTAATACACTCATATATACAGCCCCTAGATCAACAAACTGAATAGTACAGCATCCCGGAAGTCTCCTATGTCATTAAAGATTAAACAATAATCTGATTTTAATGACATAGGTTAGTTTTACCTGTTTTCATTGTTATATGCCTGGAACAATAATGGTATATACTCTTTTTCTTATCTTTATACCATCTCATCCACTCTTACCCTCTGCCTCTGGTAACTGCCAATCTGTTCTCTGTATCTATGGGCTTTTTTTTTTTTTAGGTTTCCTCATATAAGAGAGGTAATATGGTATTTGTCTTTCTCTGATTTATTTCACCTTGCATAATGGTCTTGAGGTCCATCTATGTGCTCGCAAATGGCAAGACTTCATTCTTGTTTATGGCTAAATAATATTCCACTATATACATATACACATGTATGTGTGTGTATACACACACACACACACACACATACACATACATGCCATGTCTTCTTTATCCACTCATCCATCCGTGCACATCTCACCAACACTTGTTATTTCTTGCCTTTCTAATAACAGCCATCTAACAAGTATGAAGTGATATCTCATTGTCATTTTGATTTGCATTTCCCTGGTCACTGGTGATGTTGAGCATCTTTTCATATACCTCCTGACCATCCCTATATCTTCTTTGTAAAAATATCTATTCAGATCTTCTGCTCATTTTTTCAGTCAAATTGTTGGGTTTTTTGTTTTGTTTTTGTTATTGAATTGTATGAGTTCTTTATATATTTTGGATATTAGCCTTTTATCAGATATATGATTTGCAAATATTTTCTCCCATTCAGTGGGTTGCCATTTCACTTTGTTAATGGTTTCCTTTGCTGTGCAGAAGCTTTTTAGTATGATATAGTCTCACTTGTTTAGTTTTGCTTTTGTTGTCATTTTTTTTTTGGTGTCAAATCCAAAAAATCCTTGCCAAGACCTAGGCCAAAGAGCTTAATGCCCAAGTTTTCTTCTAGAAGCTTTAAGGTTTCAGGTCTTATGTTCAAGTTTTTAATTCATTTGAGTTAATTTCTGTGTATAGTTTAAGATAGTGGTCAAGTTTCATTCTTTTGCCTGTGGCTGTCAAGTTTTCCAACACCATTTATTGAAGAGATTGTCCTTTCCCTATTGTATATTCTTCCTCCTTTGTCATAAATTAATTCACCACATATACATGGGTTTATTCTGGGCTCTGTATTCTGTTCCATTGATCTATGTGTCTGTTTTTATGCCAATGCCATACTGTTTTAATTACCATAGATTTGTAATATAATTTGAAATCAGAGAGCATGATGTTGCCAGCTTTGTTGTTCTTTCTCAGTATTGTGCTGGCTACTTGGGGTCTTTTGTGTTTCCATAACAATTTTAGGATTACCTGTTGTATTTCTGTGAGAAAAATGCCATTGGAAATTTGATAGGGATTGCATTGAATCTGTAGATTGCTTTGGGTAGTGTGGACATTTTAACAGTATTGATTCTTCCAATCCATGACCATGGAATATCTTTCCATTTATTTGTATCTTCTTCAATTTATATCATTAATGTCATATTTTTCAATATACAGGTCTTTTACCTCCTTGGTTAAATTTATTCACAGGTATTCTACTTTTTTGATGCAATTGTAAATGGATTGTTTTCTTCATTTCTCTTTCTGATAGTTTATTATTAGTGTATAGAAATGCAACAGATATTTGTGTATTGATTTTGTATCTTGTAACTTTACTGAATTCACTTATTAGCTCTAATAGTTTTTTTTAAGGAGTCTTTAGGATTTTCTATATATGATATGTCATCTGTAAATAGTGACAGTTTTATTTATTCCTTCCAATTTAGATGTATTTTATTTATTTTTCTTGCCTGGTTGCTCTGGTAAGGCCTTCCAATACTATCTTGAAGAAAAGTGACAACAGTCGACATTCTTATTCTGTTTCTGATCTTAGAGGAAAAGCTTTCAGCTTTTTACTGTTGAGTATGTTGTTAGCTATGGGCTTGGAATATATGGCCTTTATTGTTTTGAGGTATATGCTTTGTTGAGAGTTTTTACCATAAATGGATGTTGAATTTTATCAAATGTTTTCTCTGCAAATATTGAGGTGATCATATGAATTTTATCCTTCATTTTGTTAATGTGGTGTATTACACTGACTGATTTGTGGATGTTGAACATCTTACATCTCTGGAATAAACCCTACTTAATCATGTTTTATGATCTTTTTACTGTATTTTTTGATTTGGTTTGCTAATATTTTGTTTGAGGATTTTTACACCTCTGTTCATTCATTAGGGATATTGACTTGTAATTTTATTTTTCTATGGCATCCTTGTCTGGTTTTGTTATCAGGGTAATGGTGGTCTTATAAAATGAATTTGGAAGAGTTCCCTCTTCTATTTTTTGGAAGAGTTTGATTGTATTAATTCTTAGTTGAATTTTTGGTAGAATTCACCAGTGAAGCTGTCTTGACCTGGATTTTTCTTTGTAGGGAGCTTCTTCCCTAGTGATTCAATCTCCTTAATGAGTAATCAATCTATTCATATTTTCTTGTCCATCATAATTCAATCGTCATAGGTTGTATATTTCTAGGAATTTATCCATTTATTTTAGATTGCCCAATTTGTTGATATATAATTGTTAATAGCAATCTCTTATGATTAATTGTATTTCTGGGATATCATTTGTAATATCTCCTGTTTCATTTCTGATTTTATTTATTTGAGACCTCTCTTTTTTTCTTGGTGAGTCTAGCTAAAAGTTTGTCAATTTTGTTTAGCTTTTCAAAGGAACCGCTCTTGGTTTCATTGATCTTCTCTATTGTCTTTTTACTCTATTTCATTTATTCCTTCTCTAATCTTTGTTATTCCTTCCTTTCACTAACTTTGGGCTTCATTCTTTTTCTAGCTCTTTAAGGTGTAAAGTTAGGCTGTTTATATGAAACATTTCTTTTTCTTGAGGTAGACATTTATAATTATGAACTTCCCTCTTAGAAATCCTTTTGCTGCATCCCACAAATTTTGATATATTTCCATTTTTTTTGTCTCAAAGTATTTAAGCGTTTTTCTTTTGATTTCTTCTTTGACACATTTGTTGTTCAGTAGCATGTTGTTAAATAATCTCCACATATTCGTGAATTTTCCAGTTTTCTTTATGTAAGTAATTTCTAACTTTGTATTATTATGGTCAGAAAAGGTGACTGATATGATTTCAATTCTCTTAAATTTATTAAGATTTGTTTTGTGGCCTAAAATATAAGGTATCTCAGAAAACATTCCATGAGCATTTGAGAGGAATGTATATTCTTTTGCTTCTGGATGAAATGTTCTGTATGTATTTGTTAAATCTGTCTGGTCTAATATGTTGTTTAAGGACAATGTTTCCTTTTGATTTTTCTGTCTGGATGATCTATCCATTGATGTAAGTGGGGTATTAAAGTCATACTATTTTTGTATTTCTGTTTCTCACTTTAGGTCTGCTAACATCTGCATTATATATTTAGGTGCCTATGTTGAGTGCATATATATTTACAAATGTTATATCCTCTTGTTAGATTGACCACTTTATTATGTAATGCCCATCTTTTTCTTTTATTACAGTCTTAAAATCTATTTTGTCTGATACAAGTACAGCAACTCCAGCTTTCTCTTGGTTTCCATTTACATGGAATATCTTTTTTCTATCCCTTCACTTTCAGTCTTCTGTGTTCTTACATCTCAAGTGAGTGTCTTGTGTGCCCCTTAACTAATTATTGTAGTGATTAACCCACTACCTTTAGTATATATTTACCTACAATTGAGATTTATTCTTTCATATGTTTTCTTGTTACCAATTAATACCCCTTATTTCCAGCCCAATGAAGTCCCTTTCACATTTCTTGTAAGGTTTCCAGAAAACTCTTATCTCTCCTTCAATTCTGAAATTTAACTTTGTTGGGTATTCTCGGTTGGAGGTTTATTTTTCTGTCAGCCCTTTGAACATATTGTGCCACTCCTTTCTGGCCTGCAAAGTTTTGCTAAAAAAATCTGCTGATAATCTTATGGGGATTCTCTTCAACATAACAATTTGTTTTTCTCTTGCTGCTTTTAATATTCTCTCGTGTCTTTAACTTTCTACATTTTAATTATGTATCTTGGTATGGATCTTTTTGGGTTCATCTTTTTGGAACTCTCTGGATTTTCTGGATCTGGATGTCTGTTTCCTTCCCTAGATTAGGGAATTTTTCAGCCATTATTTCTTCAAATAAAATTTCTGTATCTTTCTCTCTTCTCATTCTGGAACCCTAAAATGCAAATGGTAGTCTGTCTAAAGTTGTCCCATAATTCCTTTAAGCTCTCTTCACTTGTTTTTATTCTTTTTTCTTTTTACTGTGTTGGTTGGCTGAGTTCTACTTCCTTGCTTTTTGGTTGCCTAATCCTTTCTTCTGCTCCCCACTGAAGGGCAAAAAGATGCAGGAAAATGTTGCACACTGGGCTAACACTTTTGGACAGAATCAGGAAGTGGTTTTTTTGTTTTTTGTTTTTGTTTTTTTGCGGTACGTGGGCCTCTCACTGTTGTGGCCTCTCCTGTTGGGGAGCACAGGCTCCGGACGCGCAGGTTCAGCAGCCATGGCTCACGGGGCCTAGCTGCTCCACGGCATGTGGGATCTTCCCGGACCGGGGCACGAACCCGTGTCCCCTGCATCGGCAGGCAGACTCTCAACCACTGAGCCACCAGGGAAGCCCAAGGAAGTGTTTTATATCTCATATGCCTATATTTTCCTACTCAGAATTCAATTATGTGTCCCCTAACCTAACTACAAGAAAGATTTGGAAGGTCAGACTTCTGTATACCCAAGGAGAGTGGTTTGGATACATCTTATTATCTTTTATAGAGCATTCTTGTTACCAGATCATTTTATTCTACTTTCACACAGAACATTCTCACCCCTTCCTGAGAGAGAAAATATAAAGTCCTAACTGGTCACTGATTATTGTTCAGAGTTCATGCCTCCATGTGACACCACATCTAGATATCACTCCTTTTAGTCTGCAGACCTATAAATTTAAAAGGTAAATTATCTTCCCCTCTCCAGCAAAAACACCCAGAATGTAGTGATGGAGCAGGCACAGGATACACAAAACAATCACTCCCATTTGGAAAGGCAAAGAACTGGAGGCATGCTACGTCAACTGGAAATCAACAATGTAAATCCCATAAGGAAGAGAGTGTAATAAATCTCCCAGATACACACACTGGGGCTGAAGGAATTACCTTGATTAAACTCTGATTCTGCTCACTGGAAGGAACCTGTTGTCCATGTTCCTTGTGAACTCTTGTTCTGACCTCTGAGAACTCCTTGCTCATTACTCTCCTTGGCCATATCTGAACTGGGGAATGGAGACCACCATGGAGACCACCTTCTAAAAGAAGGTTGGGCCCCAAACCTATAAAATTCTTGAAAATTTAGTCTTTTCTGGGTGAACTAATGGTTTCTTTGATAAATCTGGAAAAACTTAGCTGCTGGTCCACCATTAAACTAGTGGTTTCTGCCACCTAAAATTTCTTTCTGTGCACAGATGTCAAGCACATTTTACTTGCTTGCTTTCTGGCCCTCTGGCTCCTTCATTTTCTTATGCTTCATCAAGTCTGCTATTGAACCCCTCTAGTGTTTTTTTAGTTCAGTTATTGTATTCTTCAGCTCTGTGACTTTTGTTTGGTACTTTCTTATATTTTCCAACTCTTTGTTGAAGTTCTCGCTATTTTCATACATTCTTGTCCCCAGTTAGGTGAGCATCTTGATGACCATTATTTTGAACTCTTTATGAGGTAAATAACCTAGCTCCGTTTCATTAACATTTTTTCCCTGAGGTTCTGTCTTGTTCTTTCATTTGCAATATACTCCTCTGTTTGTTTATTTTGCTTGACTCTCTGTTGGTTTCTATACAGTAGATGAAACAGCCACTTCTCTTAGCCTTGGAGGTGTGGCCTTAGGTAGGAGATGAACCTACATGAGGCCCTACCCCAGCTCTTTGTTCAATCCTGCCCCAGCTCTTTGTTGTCTCTCAAACCTTTGTGCTTGTCCCAGCAGTCTATTATATTTTTAATAGCTCCCTGTAGTTGAGGATGTGACAAGACCTGTCAGTGTCCTTAAGGGGAGGATCTTAGCACCTAGCTTCAGGCTGATTGGAAGCCAGACCCTCACATAGCAGCTTATTAAAGCATGCAAATAGAGAGAGTCCTGTGGGACTGTAAGCATAAGCCCTGATGGTCTCCAGAGCTAGGCAATCTGGTGGTGTCCCCTGGGTGGCAGTCACAAAAATTGGAGCTGCACACAAGTGTATAAGCTCTTTTCTGTGCAATATCTGTGAGCAGGGGCAAAACAGAGGGAGAGTGCAAAGATAGCACCCACACCCTGAGGTCTCTAGAAAGGATTGCAGTCAGATCCTAGACGTATGTTTGTTACGAGCCTGCCCCTCAGGCCACAGCTATGATGATGAGTTCATAGGTCTCCTTTATAGAAAGAGCTCCTGGGTCTGTTGCTTCTTGCTGTGCCCTGGAGGTAGTTGCTGCTTAAGAACTTTTTTCTGTTGGTTACAATCCTGGGGACCCACAGCCACTGGCCACCAAAGCCATGTGATGTGATGTAGAGGTGCCCCTGGCAGAAGCCACAATAATTGGGGCAGAGATACTGTTGATCTGGAACATAGCAAAGGGAAATCATGAAGATGGTGCCTGCCATTCTACATCCCCAGAGAATATTCCGGCAGACTCCAAATGTGTGTGTTAAATTATATGCCTCCCTCTAGGACAATAATATAAGCAGGTGAGCTTCCTTCAGTTTAAGTCAGGGTAAGACCAGCTGCCTCAGAGTCATTTCTCAGATTGCTACAATCTTGTGGATCTCAGGACATGAGCCCCATTGGTTTTCAAAGGTAGATGTTTTGGGGGCTTGTCTCTCAAGTGCAGGTCTTAAAAACAGAGGTTCCTGATGTGGGGCTCAAACTCTTCATGCCCCAGAGAGAAACTCTGGGTTTTGGGTTTTTTCCTGATTGTGGGTCACGGTATTAGGCGTGGTGTTTATGGTGAGATTGTGTCCCAGCCTCCTCTACCCACTTTGATGTGGTTTTCTTCTTTCTTCCCAGTTTGTAGTTGTTACTCAGCCAGGCTTTAGGTTTTTGTAGGAGTAAATTGTTTCATATGTAGCTGTAGACTCAGTGTGTCCATGGAAGGAAGTGAGTTCAGGATCTTCCTATGTCACTATCTTTAGTATATACTTTTCTGTGTCTAGCTTCTATTACTCAATATATTGTTTGTGAGATTTATCCATTGTTTTGTGTGTTGTGGTTTTTCATTTTTATTGCTGTATGGTATTCCATTGTATGAATATGACATGGTATATTCATGTTCTTTAGTGTTGATAGACATTTGGGTGGGGTTCAATTTTTGGCTATCATAGATAAGAACACTCTAAACATTTTAATGCATATCCTTTTGTGTGTGCATGTGTGGAGAGGTTTTTTTTTTCATATTTGTATAGTGTGGGAATGCTGGGTCATAGGATATGCATTACTCAGCTTTAATAGAATATTTTAATGTAGATCAGACCATGGGTCTTCTCTGCATAAAACTTTCAGATGTTTTCCATACTAGTTTACATATATTATACTATAAACTCTTTTCCATATTCCATGCAGCTCTGCCAAACTGACTCCTGTCTACTTCTGCAGCCTCCTCTCATGCTACAGTTTCCCTTGGCCCAGGCTTGTTAGCACCCTTTGGTGATGTTTCTGGATGCAGGGCTTTTGCACATGCTCTTCCTTCTGATTGAAAGACTCACTGATCCTCTGTCAGTCTCACTACTCAAAGTTCCAGCTCCTTCTCATCATTCAGATGTTCACTAAAATGCCACCTCTTTAGAGAGGTCACTTCTTCCTTTTATAGTACATGATTTTATCTGACTTCATAGCACTTGTGAAAGGTTGTAAATATATATTAAAGTGCAGGTTGTTTCTTGTTTATTTCCATCTCCTACTGGAAGTATGCTCCATAAGGGAAGTGGCCAGGCTTACATGGATGTCAAACCCACTGGAGATGTTTCATGATTTCTTTCCCACACCATCATATGTGGAGCTCTAAACTGAACTTTAAAAAGCCATGCCTTTTCTTTTCCTGTTTTAATACTATAAAAGTAAGTATAATAAAATGAGCCCTAAGATTTGAGGCTAAAATTACATGAGTTCAAGTTTTAGTTCTGCCACCTACCATGTATATGTTCGTGGACAAATTACTTCATTTACTCAAGTTCTTCACCTATAAAATATTAATGCACTATACTGTGTAACCTGGTTCTACCCAGGCTTCATTGAGTCATTAAAAATAACAAAAACTGGTATGAATAACCCAGTTCCTATTCCCTATTACCCCCACAGTCAATGGTTCAAGAAAGTTTCTTTACAGTGTTTTAAGTGGTCCCAGCAGCATTTTGTGCACTGAGTCCACTAACTACATAGTGGAAGTAGTGCCATTTTGCTCAAGGTTTGTGATAGTCTATTGTGAAGTGGGTTAGAACCACTAACTCCATTTTTTCTTTTATGTTCACCACATGTAGATAGTTTATCAGCCATGCTAACTGTGTCCTGATATCATAAAGAGGTTTTGTGTGTTAGGCTTGGCTTCTTCTCTTGAGATTGCATTATATATTTCTTAACAACTCAATGATTTGTAATGAATGCATAAAGTTGCTCAATAATCAATTATCACAACAATTCAGTTTTAAACCTTTTTTATCGTCCCCTTATTTCCATAGAGCCTGTTTACGAACAATCTATACTCTTTACTACAGCCCCAGTAAAACACAAGTCTGCCTTCTGTCTTTAAATTTGCCTTTTTCTGAACAGTGAAAAGTTCACAAAAATGGAATCATAGAGTATACATTCTTTTGCAACTGACTTAGTCTAAATTTTAGCAAGAGTATTTTGAGATATATCCATGTTGTAGCATGCATCAGTATTTTTTTATTTCAATATAGTATTCTATTTTATGGATAGATCACATTATATTTGTACGTTCACAACCTGATGGGCACTTTTTTACAGTTTGGGCTATTATGAATAATGCTGCTATGAAATCTGAATTTAAATCTTGCTTTGGACATATGTTTCCATTTCTCATGGGTAGATTCCTAAGACTGGAATTACTGGGTAAGTTTATGTTTAAGTTGTAAAATTGTTAGACTGTTTACCAAAAATGTCTCTAGCATTTTACATTTCCATCAGCAACTTTTAAGGCATCCAGTTTCTTCTCACATCCACCAGCACTTGGTATTGCCTGTCTTCATCGTAGCCATAAATGTGAGTTTGTCATTGTGAGCTTAGTTTGCATCCCTTAACAAGTAATGAGATTTTTCACCTTCTCTTGGGTTTATTAGCCATGTATATATCTTCCTTGGTGAAAAGTACATTTGGCATTTTGTCTATTTTCAATTGAGTTTCTTATTATTGAGTTGTAAGTAATATATTCTGGATACAAGTCCCTTGTCAAGTATATAATTAGCAAATATTTTCTCCCAATGTGGGGCTTGTGTTTTCATGTCTTTAATGTTATGTCTTCTTTAAAATTAATTCTAATTTATCATTTTTAAAATTTTCCAGTTAATATTTTTGGTGTCATATCTGAGATCTTTTTGGCTAAGTCAATGTTACAGATATTTCTTTTTCTTGGACTCATAGTTTTAGTTTTTAGCACTAGTATTAATGTGTTTCTTTGTGTATTTCTTATAAGTTTTTGCAAATAGCATCATGTCTTCTGAGAGTAAAGAAAGTTTTGCTTTTCTTTAATAATGGAGACTATTTTAATGATTTATGATAATAATAATTATTATTTTTAGAGAAGAATTATTATAGACAAATAATTATTACAGAGGAAAAGCAGTCCTTCATCAAGAATGATGATGTTAGATGTAGGTTTTTGCAGAAGTTTCCTTCTATTCCTAGGCTTTTGAGAATAACTTTTTGAGGCATAGCTTGACTAAAACTGTACTTATTTTATTTCTATAATGAATGGAATGCTATGCTATAGTTATTTGGGGAGTTGGGGAGGAGTACACCTGCTGTGAGGTGTTGTACACAGATTCCTTGCAAATAGTATGTTAAACACTATATTGCCCTGGGTCTTTGGTGCAGGCCCACACTCCATCCATATCTGATTGCTAAACCAAGTGACTTTTAGTCGTTCAGTATTTATAAGATAAAGGATTTGATGAGTCAGGCCCAGTTTTTCTGTATTTATTTATTGAAATAGTACTTATGATAATTATTCCAACTATTGACTCAAATACCTCTCTCACATATGAATCTGTAATGTGGCCTTCCAGGCTTGGAAGATCTCTGAAAATGTTCTTAACTTTATTGGAGTTTTCTTCTGTAAGTCTTCTATTCTTCATTTTTCATTAATATATTTCCATCTGCTTTCTCTCTATCCATATTATTCTGAATTTCTGGCCACCTAATAGTAAGGTGTCTTAGAGGGGGTTCTCTAGAAGCAGACCCTGAGATGCCAACACATGTGCAAGTGATTTATGAACAATATGTTTCAGGAGAAGCTGGCAAATAACATAGTAAGCAGGATTGGGAAGGGTAGAAGCCAAGTAGGTGGTGATTTCATGCAAAGCATTAGCCTTAGCCTGAGCCTGGCAGGGGAGCTCTAGTGTGAGTTAAGCTTCAGGGTTAGTTCCAAATTCAGAAAAAGAATTCAGGCTTTTATATTCCCTCATTGACTAAGGCTCACCATTGAGGGTTGGAGACCATAAACTACCAGGAGCTACAAGATCTCTGCATTTAGAAGTAAAGCAGGTCCAGTAGCCAAGGACAGTCCTCCAAAGACAGTATTAGGCACAGGGCGTTAGAAGGAAATGCATACAGAGCTGGGATGTGAGCCCACAGATAAAAAGAATCCAAGGGATCTGGGTGGGATACTGACAATGCCCACTACAGTAGATTTTCATGCCTCGCCTTATTATTGGGAATTCTTACTATCATTTTAAATATAATTTATTTAATCTTAATATTGTGCTGGCTTCAACTATATTCCAGGAGCCAAGTGAGGTATTTCACACATGTATTTCCATTTTAATGAAAAGCATTTTGCTAATATAAGTATTTAAAAAATAGAATGTATTCCATTATGCATAGAGGATTACTAATAAATGAAAGAAATTGAATATAAACACCAGTATTGGATAGGAGATAATCTATATACTGTCCTCAAATCTAAAATTCAGATACTTTCTCTCTAAAATTATGAAACATATTGGAGAATTTATATTACATAATTTATTGCATGCCTTTCAAAGTAGGAAACAAAACATTGCAAGTTTTGGTTTTTCCTCCTGTCAGAATAACCAGATCAATATTTACAAATTAAAGCATGAGGTACAGAGTCCACAAATGAGTGTTATAAAGACTCTTAGACCAACACTGTAATAGGTACGTGCCATAACTGCTCTTTGCCATTTGAAAAAAAAGTAATTGTGTTTATTAATTTTTGGTTTTGGAGGCCTTTATAGCTTGAATACATATTTTGTAACTGAAAATGTTTTAATCCTCTAAACAAGTAATTATTCTGTTCAATTATTTACTTTTTTATTAAGAAGTTGACTGGTCATGAATCTTTTCTCTCATACATTGAAATCTGCAGATTTATTTAAGAAATTATATTTAATCTTCTCAGTGTTGGAGAGTTAGAAATGCTTATAACACGTTGAACTCTGTCATATGCTAGGGGTGACAAATTTATAAAGACAATTGAATAATGTTAAGCTTCAATACTCTCATTTTAGCAGAGTAGAAGTGTGTTGATGTTGAATAGATAGTACAGTATCATTTAAAATGTAAGTTATATAAAAAAATCACATTTAAACAGAAAACAAGAGGGGGAAAGAACAATAGCATAGAATACATTTAGTAAAAAGACCCTTTGGTATTTTGCAAGTAGATAGAAGCCCATCAACTTAATATGGAAAAGTGATTAACCACATTGTCAGAAAGAGCTACTTCATGGCAACATCTAAAAGGATGAATGAGGCAAGTGCTATTGGGATCAGAACAATGAGCTTTGTTTTCCTTTTATACTGTCTGCCGTTTTTCTGTATCCATATGTTGGTGCCCACATTTGTAGATATTTCCATACCTTCATCATTGGTAAAATTCTATCAGTATGTACTTAGCAATCATTAAATTTGCTTTACAAGACTGAAAAACTATGCTTTGAGCTACATGAAGTGTCAACAGCATAAAGATGGAAAAAGGATAAACTTCAAAAAACATATATTCAGAATCAGCCTCTTATAGTTGATATTACAGTCCAAAGAATTGACACCATGTTACTTGTCAAAGGGAATTGTTCATAGCTGTATAAACTGAAAAGAGCAAAGTGAACAGGGAGTGATGCTCATTGAGAAATTGACTTTAGGAAACCAGGGAGAAAATTCTGATTAAAGGAGCCACTGGAAGACATTGAATGCACAGTACTTGGAATTGCCTAACAAGGGACATCACATGTCCTTGGCCTCTACCAGTGCCTAGAAGGACAAAAACAAAAGTGATAAATAAGTTAGATAACTCATAGCTAAACATAGGTCAAAAACCAAGAACTTTCTGTAGTTTTTGAAAAGAATGGGATTAAATGAACTAAATTAAGGAAAAATGCTTATAAAAATATTGGAGGTCTTAAAGATTTGTCTATTTCAATAATTTTAAATTTTAATTAATTTTAATGAAGTATAGTTGATTTACCATATTATATTAGTTTCGGGTATACAACATAGTGATTCAATATTTTTATAGAATATATTCCATTTAAAGAAATAATGACTATATTTCCCTGTGCTGTACAATATATCCTGGTTTCTTATTTATTTTATGCTAAGTAGTTTGTATCTCAATCCCCTATCCCTATCATGCCCATCCCCACTGGTAACCACTAGTTTATTCTCTATATCTGTGAGTCTGTTTCTGTTTGGTTATATACATTCCTTTATTTTTTAGATTCCACATATAAGTGATAACATGGAGTATTTGTCTTTCTCTGACATATTTCACTAAGCATAATACCCACTATGTCCAACCACATTGTTGCAAATGGCAGAATTTCATTCTTTTATATGGCTGAGTAATATTTTGTCTTGTTTATTCATTTTCTGTTGATGGACACTTAGGTTGCTTCCATATCTTGGCTATAGTAAATAATTCTGCTATGAACATTGGGTTGCATGTATCTTTTCAAATTAGTGTCTTCATTTTCTTCAGATACATACCCAGGATAGTAATTGCTGGATAATATGTTAGTTCTATTTTAAGTTTTTTGAGGAACCTCCATGTTTTCCATTGTGGCTGCACCAGGTTACATTCCTACCAACAGTGTAGGAGTGTTCACTTTTCTCCTCATTCTTAACATTTGTTATTCATAGACTTTCTGATGATAGCCATTTGACAGATGTGAGGTGATTTATCATTGTGGTTTTGGTTTGAATTTCTCTGATGATTAGCTATGTTGATCACATTTTCATGTGCCTGTTGGCCATCTGTGTATCTTCTTTCAAAAAATGTCTATTCAGGCCTTCTGCCTGTTTTATAAATCGAGTTGTTTCTTTTTAAATTTATTTTGTTGAAGTATAGTTGATTTACAACTTCATGTTAATTTCTGCTGTACAGCAAAGCGGTTCAGTTATATATGTATATATACATCCTTTTTCATTTTTTTTTCCATTATGGTTTATCACAGGCTATTGAATATAGTTCTGTGTGCTATACAGTAGGACCTTGTTGCTTATCCAGTCTATATATAATAGTTTGATCTGCTAATCCCAATTCATACCTCCCCCCCTTGGAAACCACAAATCTGTTTTCTGTGTCTGTGAGTCTGTTTCTGTTTCATAGATAAGTTCATTTGTGTCACATTTTATATTCCACATATTAGTGATATCATATGGTACTTTTTCTGACTTACTTCACTAATTATGATAATTTCTAGGTCCATCCATGTTGCTGCAAATGGCATTATTTTTTTTTATGGCTGAATAGTATGCCATAGCGTATATGTACCACATCTTCTTCATTCATTGATCTGTCGATGGACCTTTAGATTGTTTCCATGCCTTGGCTATTGTGAATACTGATGCTGTGAATATAGGGGTGCATGTAACATGTGGAATTATAGTTTTGTCAGGATATATGCCCAGGAGTAGGATTGCTGGATCATATGCAACTCTATTTTTAGTTTTTTGAGGAACCTCCATACTGTTTTCCATAGTGGATGCACCAATTTGCATTTCCACCAGTGCAAACAATGATCATTCTGACTAGTGTGAGGTGTAGTTTTGATTTACATTTCTCTAATAATTAGTGATGTGGAGCATGTTTCCATGTGACTCTTGGTGATCTCATTTGGAGAAATGTCTATTTAGGTTTATGCCCATTTTTCAATTGAGTGGTTTTTCTTGTTATTTAGTTGTATGAGCTCTTTGTATATTTTGGAAATTAAGCCCTTGTTGGTTGCATCATTTGCAAATATTTTCTCCCAGTCTTTTTGTATTGTATGATAGGTTGTCTTTTTGTATTATTTACGATTTCCTTTGCTGTACAAAAGCTTGTAAGTTTGATTAGGTCCCATTTGTTTATTTTTGCTTTTATTTCTATTGCCTTAGTAGACTGGCCTAAGAAAAAATTGCTCTGATTTATGTCAGAGAATGTTTTGCATATATTCTCTTCTGGGAGTTTTATGGTGTCATGTCTTACATTTAAGTCTGTAAGTCATTTTAATTTTATTTTTGTGTATGGTGTGAGGGTGTCTTCTAACTTCATTGATTTACATGTAGCTGTCCAGCTTTCCCAACACACTTGCTGAAGAGACTGTCTTTTCCTCACTGTGTATTCTTTCCTCCTTTGTTGAAGATCAATTGACCATAGGTGTTTGGGTTTATTTTTGGGCTCTCTATTCTGTTCCCTCGATCTGTAAGTCTGTTTTGTACCAATACCATGTTGTTTTGATTACTGTAGCTTTTGTAGTATTGTCTGAAATCTGGAAGGTTTATGCCTCCTGCTTTGTTATTTTTCCTCAGACTTTCTTTGGCAATTCTGGGTCTTTTATGGTTCCATATAAATTTTAGGATTTGTTCTAGTTCTGTGAAAAATGTCATGAGTAATTTGATAGGGATCGTATTAAATCTGTAGATTGCTTTGGGTACTATGGCCACTTTAACAATAATAATTCTTCCAACCCAGTAGCATGGGATATCTTTCCATTTCTTTGAATCAGCTTCAACTTCTTTATTGTTTTATAGTTCTCAGCACATAAGTTTTTCACCTCCTTGATCAGATTTATTCCTTTTTTGGTGCAACTTTAAAAGAGAATTTTTTTTTAACATTCCCTTTCCAATGTTTCATTGTTACTATGAAGAAATGTAACTGATTTCTGTATGTTAACCTTGTATCCTGCTACCTTGCTGAATTCGTTTATTCTAGTAGTTTTTGTGTGGAGTCCTTAGGGTTTTCTATAGAGAGTATCTTACCTCTTCCCTTCCAATGTGAATACATTTTCTTTTTCTTGTCCAATGGCTGGGGCTAGGACTTCCAAAACTATGTTGAATAGAAGTGGTGAGAGTGGGCATCCTCGTCTTGTTTCAGATTATAGCAGGAATGCTTTCAGCTTTACACTGTTGAATATTATGTTGGCTGTGGGTTTGTCAAATAGATTTCACTACGTTGAGATATGTTCCCTCTATACTCACTTGGATAAGAGTTTTTATCATGAATGGATGTTGAATTTTATCAAATGCTATTTCTGCATCTATTGAGATGATCATGTGTTTTTTGTCTTTTCTTTTGTTGACATAGTGTATCACATTGATTGATTCACGTACGTTGAACTGTCCTTGTTAACCTGGGATGAATCGAACTTGGTGGTGGTGTATGTCTGTGTTGTTGGATTCAGTTTGCTAACATTTGTTGAGAATTTTTGCATCTATAGTCATCAAAGATATTGGCCTGTAATTTTATTTTTTGTAGTTTCTTTGGTATCAGGGTGATGGTGGCTTCATAGAATGTCTTTGGGAGTGCTCCCTCCTCTTCAGTCTTTTGGAAGAGTTTGAGAAGGCTTGGTATAAATTCTCCTTTGTATGTTTGGTAAAATTCACCTGTGAAGCCGTCTGGACCTGGACTTTTGTTTGTAGGGAGTTTAAAATTTTTTTAATTACAGGTTCTATTTCACTTCTAGTGATCAGTCTGTTCAAATAATCTATTTCTTCCTGATTCACTTTTGGTGGACTGTAAATGTTTAGAATTTTGTCCATTTCTTCAAGGCTGTCCAATTGTTGGCATACAGTTGTTCATAGTATTCTCTTATGGTTTATGTAGTTCTGTGGTATTCGTTATTGTTTCTCCTTTTTCATTTTTTATTTTGTTTATTTGGATTATTTATCTTTTCTTCTTGGTGAGCCTGCCCAGAAGTTGGTCAATTTTGTTTACCCTTTCAAAGAAACAGCTATTGGTTTTATTGACTTCTTTTTCTATTGTTTTTTAAATATCTTTTATTTCCTCTGATTTTTATTATTTCCTTCTTTCTGCTAAATTTAGGTTTTGTTTGTTCTTCTTTTTCTAATTATTTTAGGAGGTAGGTTATGTTGTTTATTTGAGATTTTGCTTGTTTTCTGAGGAAGACCTGTATCACTATGAACATCCATCTAAGAACTGCATTTGCTGCATTCTGTAAATTTTTGTATGGTTGTGTATTCACTGTCATTTATCTCAAGGTATTATTAAATTTATTCTTTGGTTTCATCGTTGGCCCTTTGGTCTTTTAGTAGCATGTTGTTTAGTTTCCATGTAATCATTTTGTTTTGTTTTCTCCTTTACTTTTCTGTGGTTGATTTCTAGCTTCATGCCACTGTGGTAAAAAAAAATGCTTGAAATAATTTCTATACTCTTAAATTGGCTGAGGTTTTTTCTGTGCCCTAGTATGTGGTCAGTCCTCGAAAATGTTCCATGTGCACTTGAAAACAATGTGTATTCTGCTTTTTTTTTGGATGTAATGTTCCAAAAATATCAGTTGTCTAATTGTTCTATTGCATCATTTAGGATCTCTGTTGCCATATTGATTTTCTGTCTAGAAGTTCTGCCACTGATGTGAGTGGGGTGTTAAAGTCTCCTACTATTATTGTATTTCCATCAATTTCTCCCTTTATATCAGTTAGTATTTGTTTTATGTATTTGGGTGCTCCTATATTGGGTGCATATATATATGTTGACAAGTGTAATATCCTCTTCTTGTACTGATCCTTTTATCATTATAGAGTGTCCTTCTTTTTCTTTCTTAATGGCCTTTGTTTCAAAGTTTATTTTGTATCATATGAGTATTTCAACCCCCAATTTATCGTTTCCATTTGCATGAAGTATCTTTTTCCATCCCCTCACTTTCAATCTATGTGTGATCTTTGACCTAAAGTGGATCTCTTGTAGGGAGACTATTGTAGGCTCTTATTTTTTTTAATGCAATCTGTTACTCTGTGTCTTTTGATTGGAGTGTTTAGTCCATTGACATCTAAGGTGATTATTGATAGATATGTATTTATTGCCATTTTAAACCTTGCTTTCCAGTTGATTCTGTATTTCTTTGTTTCTGTTTGTTTTTTCTTTTGTACTTTGATGCCTTCCTTTTGTATTATGTTTGTGTTCTTTTTTGGTTTCTGTGAACCTATTGCATGTTTTTGATTTGTGGCTACGCTGTTTTTCAAAAATGTTAACCCCTTGCTATATCTACTTGCTTTAGACTGATAGTCATATAGGCTCAAGCACATTCTGAAAAAAATGCCTACATTTGCTTACTCTCCTCCCCAACATTTTATGATTTTGATGTCCTCTTTTAAATCTTCATGTTTATCATCTTGCTGTTCATTGTGGTTACCATTGCTTTCACAAATTTTTTTTTGATTTTTTCTTTTTAATCTGTATACTAGCTTAATTTAAGTGATATACTTTCCAATTGTGATTTTCTCATTCCTATAGGTTCTTGCTTCTTTTCTATTTAGAAAAGACATTTCAATATTTCTTTTAAGGATAGGTTTAGTATTGCTGTATTCCTTTAGCTTTTGTTTGAGAAATTCTTTGTCTCTCCTTCTATTCTAAATGTTAATCTTCCTGGGTAGAGTATTTTACATTGCAGAATTTTCCCTTTCAAGACTTTGGATATATTTTCCCCCTCCCTTCTGGCATGCAACATTTCTGTAGAGAAATCGGCTGATAGCCTTGTGGGGGTTTCCTTGTAATAAACTCTTTGTTTTTCTCTTGCTGTTTTTTGAATCCTCTCTTTAACTTTTGCCATTTTAATTATAATATGTCTTGGTGTAGGTCTGTTTGGGTTTATCTTGTATGGGTCCCTCTGTGCTTCCTGTACCTGGATATCTGTTTCCTTCTTTAGGTTTGGGAAGTTTTCAGCCATAATTTCTTCAACTACATTTTTGATCCCCTTTTATCTTTCTTCTCCTTCTGGAATCCCTATTATGCATAGACTGCCATGCTTTATATTATCCCATAGGTCTCTTATATTGCTTTCATTTTTTTAAACTTGGCTTTCTGTCTGCTGTTCTGATTGGCTGATTTCCATTATTCTATCTTCCAGATCACTTATTCCTTCTTCTGCATTATTCATTCTGCTATTCATTGCCTTTAGTTCAGATTTCATCTCTGAGAATGAATTTTCTAATTTTTCTTGGCTCCTCCTTATAGTTTCTAGTTCCTTTTTATAGTAATCCACATTTCTGTCGATAGCTTCTCTTAATTCCTTCAATATTTTCATTATCTCCTTTTTGAACTCAGTTTCTATTAGACTGAAGAGGTCTGTTTGTTTGTTCTTTCAGGGGAATTCTCTTGATCTTTTCGTTGGGAGTGGTTCCTCATCTTCTTCACTTTACTTTTATTTCTCTTACTCTATGAGTTTAGGAGAAACAATTATCTATTGTGGTCTTGGAGGGCTATTTTTGCATGGGAACATCCCTGTGTAGCCTGCATGGGTTTAATGTTTTTTGGTGTGAGGGCTGTTTTTAGTATGGATGCCTGTGACCTCTTTTCTCAGTGTGTGCTGGCTGTTATCCCCTCATTCGGGGATGTGACTGTTGTGGTGTCTAGCTAGAGCTTGCACTGAATGTTGAATGGGGCCTCCTCTTTGCTCTATGGTTGTCACAGCCCTGTTGGGGGCAGGATCTGCTCCCTAGTTGTTGGACTAGAAGCCCCCACATCTGTTTGTGAGCTGTGGTTTGAGGTAGGCAGGATTGGAGCACTCCCACTGAGAGAGAAGCCACTAAGTATTCCTCTGCTGGAGCTGTTCACTGGGGAGTGTGCTCTGTGGTGTCACCTATCACCCGCCTCATAAAGTACACTGTTGTTGGCACTTCCCTCAGATCTGCCTCAACTGTGGGAATGCCAGAAATCGGCCCTGGTGTCCCTCAGGTGTTGCTTTCACAAAACCATCAGTGCAGATCCATAGGCACAGATCCCCTGAAATCAGGTAACAGGGCCACAGTTGTTGCACACTTGGACCCACCATGGGAGCTATGGAAGCAGCCCAGACCCTGGCCATGCCTCCACATCTGCATGCCCTATAAGCCCACAGATTCTAAGGCCAGACCTGTCCCAGCTGTGGGAGTACCCATTGTCGACTTGGATGTCCTGCAGGTGCAGATTTTACAAAGCTGGTGGTGGCAGTTTAAATCTGTGGATTTCATAGCCATGGGGAAAGGGCTCAGATTTCAGCCCTGCTTCCTAAATTGAATGGCCCCTGGAGATAAGCTCTGATTTCAGCCCCACCTCTGCCTGTGGGCAACATGCTGGCACTTGCACAATGGGGCTCGAAGGAATCTTTGTTTCAATTCCTCTTAATTTCCTTATGCTGTCAAGGAATGAGGCCTGTAGAAATTGCAATGTGTATGATCTTTGACATCTAAAATAATCATTGTCTCTCATTTTCAGTTAAGATGAAATTATCCTTCCTGACTCTCTGAAAAGTCCCTATTTAAATCAAACTTGTTTTTATGCTGATTGTATTATCATTGTAACTCAGTACAGCAATAATTATGTACCAGTTTTTAAAGGGGAATTTTTCTTCCCTGTTATTGATATTTTTATGTTGTGAACAGAGATATGTTAGTAACCCTAAGCCTCTTACCTACTTTTTCCTCACTCCACTACTGAGGAGGTATATCTTCTTGTCTGATTCCTAAATTTGGACAGAATGACTAGGTTTGTGTGTGTGTGAGGGGGGAGGTGGGTTATTATCCTCAGTTTTCTACTCTCTCCCTGTATTGGAATTATATGTGCACACTTTGCCATGTGAGGTTTTAATGTTCCACATGCTTTATTTTATGTACTTTTCAGTCCCACTGATTTGAGAAGACATTAGGCAGACAGACGTAGAAGCACGTACAGTTCCTGTCAGACCTATAGGCTGGCATCACATGGAGTGCAGGCACACACTGCACAAAGGAAGGATTGCCTCAGGGGCTAGCCTAGCGCAGAATCCAGCTGAAACAGGCTTGGGCCTGCCCTGGGATCTCGGGAGAGTCACTCATCCTCTGGCTTGCATCCCACTCCTGCCAAGGGAGGGCTGATTAGCCAGACTCATCAAGAAGAAAAGGGAGAAGACTCAAATCAATAGAATTAGAAATGAAAAAGGAGAAGTAACAACTGACACTGCAGAAATACAAAAGATCAGGAGAGATTACGACAAGCAACTCTATGCCAATAAAATGGACAACCTGGAAGAAATGGACAAATTCGTAGAAATGCACAACCTGCCAAGACAGAATCAGGAAGAAATAGAAAATATGAACAGACCAATCACAAGCACTGAAATTGAAACTGTGATTAAAAATCTTCCAACAAACAAAAGCCCAGGACCACATGGCTTCACAGGCGAATTCTATCAAACATTTAGAGAAGCGCTAACACCTATCCTTCTCAAACTCTTCCAAAATATAGCAGAGGGAGGAACACTCCCAAATTCATTCTACGAGGCCACCATCACCTTGATACCAAAACCAGACAAGGATGTCACAAAGAAAGAAAACTACAGGCCAATATCACTGATGAACATAGATGCAAAAATCCTCAACAAAGTACTAGCAAACAGAATCCAACAGCACATTAAAAGGATTATACACCATGATCAAGTGGGGTTTATTCCAGGAATGCAAGGATTCTTCAATATACGCAAATCAATCAATGTGATAAACCATATTAACAAATTGAAGGAGAAAAACCATATGATCATCTCAATAGATACAGAGAAAGCTTTTGACAAAATTCAACACCGATTTATGATAAAAACCCTGCAGAAATTAGGCATAGAGGGAACTTTCCTCAACATAATAAAGGCCATATATGACAAACCCACAGCCAACATCATCTTCAATGGTGAAAAACTGAAACCATTTCCACTAACATCAGGAAAAAGACAAGGTTGCCCACTCTCACCACTCTTATTCAATATAGTTTTGGAAGTTTTAGCCACAGCAATCAGAGAAGAAAAGCAAATAAAAGGAATACAAATCAGAAAAGAAGAAGTAAAGCTGTCACTCTTTGCAGATGACATGATACTATACATAGAGAATCCTAAAGATGCTACCAGAAAACTACTAGAGCTAATCAATGAATTTGGTAAAGTTGCAGGATACAAAATTAATGCACAGAAATCTCTGGCATTCCTATACACTAATGATGAAAAATCTAAAAGTGAAATCAAGAAAACACTCCCATTTACCACTGCGACAAAAACAATAAAATATCTAGGAATAAACCTACCTAAGGAGACAAAAGACAAAAGACCTGTATGCAGAAAATTATAAGACACTGATGAAAGAAATTCAAGATGATACAAATAGATGGAGAGATATACCATGTTCTTGGATTGGAAGAATGAACATTGTGAAAATGACTCTACTACCCAAAGCAATCTACAGATTCAATGCAATTCCTATCAAACTACCACTGGCATTTTTCACAGAACTAGAACAAAAAGTTTCACAATTTGTATGGAAACACAAGAGACCCCGAATAGCCAAAGCCATCTTGAGAACGATAAACGGAGCTGGAGGAATCAGGCTCCCTGACTTCAGACTATACTACAAAGCTACAGTAATCAAGACACAAAAACAGAAATATAGATCAATGGAACAGGATAGAAAGCCCAGAGATAAACCCATGCACATATGGTCACCTTATCTTTGATAAAGGAGGCAGGAATGTACAGTGGAGAAAGGACAGCCTCTTCAATAAATGGTGCTGGGAAAACTGGACAGGTACATGTGAAAGTATGAGATTAGATCACTCCCTAACACCATACACAAAAATAAGCTCAAAATGGATTAAAGACCTAAATGTAAGGCCAGAAACTATCAAACTCTTAGAGGAAAACATAGGCAGAACACTCTATGACATAAATCACAGCAAGAGCCTTTTTGACCCACCTCCTAGAGAAATGGAAATAAAAACAAATATAAACAAATGGGACCTAATGAAACTTAAAAGCTTTTGTGCAGCAAAGGAAACCATAAACAAGAACAAAAGATAACCCTCAGAATGGGAGAAAATATTTGCAAATGAAGCAACTGACAAAGGATTAATTTCCAAAATTTACAAGCAGCTCATGCAGCTCAATAACAAAAAAAACAAACAACCCAATCCAAAAATGGGCAGAAGACCTAAATAGACATTTCTCCAAAGAAGAGATACAGACTGCCAACAAACACATGAAAGAATGCTCATGAAAGATGGTTATGTGTCTGTGTGTGTTCTTCCCTTAATCTTTTTCCAGAGCCTAAACATAATGAAATTTTCCAGAGCCTAACCATAATGAAAATTTAGGGCTGGTTGTATTCTGAATACACAGCATTCCTTTCAAACCCAGCTGTGTCATCATCCATCATCTAAGTTGCTTTATGCTGCTGCTGCTCTTGCTTATTGTTTCTGTTCCTTTTTTTCTTTTTGAAACCACACTACCTTCTCATGTAAATTGGCACTTCAGGTCTTCTTTCTGTTTTCATTTCATAGAACACTCAGTCTATCTTGGATGGTTATCACTGTACTTCTCCTCTCACTAGAGTCATCTTTCCCTTCTCCCAGGTGGTTGTGCCATGACCCTTCTTCATTGCACTCATCTGTTTTGGGGTCTTTCTCCAACTAGAGCAGTCCAGAGAAGGAGTAAGCACCTACAGGTAGTCTGGTTCCCTGCCAGCCAAATATGAAAGGATTAGGTCTTCCTCCTCTTTGAAAGGTTTTGTCAGGGAACGTTGCTTTTGAATACATTGTATTGGCTGAGGATGGGGTCCCCTCAGCCACCGGCCATGTGTCTTTTCAATTCCTTGAGAGACCCTGACCTTGGTAGAACCAAGAGATGGACCCAGGCCCCTGAAGGCACCTCAACCCCCTCCAGAGCTTTTGGAATTGCTTCCCCAGGACAGACAGGCTTAACAATACAGCTCTGAGACAATGAGGTGGACAGGATAGGTGCACACCTTTGTGCCGTATAGGTGACTGGACCCTCTTCAGGTCTCTATAGAAACTTTCTTTAAGATGATGATGGACTGGTGGGGCAAGACCTACTCATCTTGCGGCCACCCAGGACAAACATTGGAAATAAGTTCCTTGGCTTGTGACACCTACCTCCTACCAATATTGTGTGGTCTACCCCTTCTCGAGTTTCTCCATGGTACACGAGCAAGGGGGCAGGCTTCAGATCACACTTGAAAAAGCCCCAAATTGTTGAGGACTAACAAGTAGACCCTGTCTCAGCAGTCAAACTTAGTATATGAATTATCAGGAACTCAAAGCCCAGGAAAGGAAATGCTTTAGGGATGGGATGCAGTGAGGACCAGGAGATGATGAGAGATGTGGGAAACATACACAAGGAAATCTAGGCTCTAGGCTTTCTCTCAATTCTGGTGGCACGGGCAGCTGAGGGGTAAGGGGGTCACATGATGCTGCACTTGGCCTGAATCTTTGCAGCAGGGAGGAAAACCCAGTGGTAGACCCCAATTGCCAGACCCTTTATACCCACCACCCAACCCTCCCACATGTCCACCTTGCAGCTGTAAGACAGGGTGTACTTTGTATTTTATCAGTTATCTGTTTGAGAATCCCTTTAAAAGGAAAGAATGTTGTTCTTTAACTTGCACCACACACAAAACTCAACTCCATACCAATGAAAACCCGAATCAAGGACCTGAATCTGTAACATTCCTAAAATAAAAGCCAGTTCCTATGGTCCTTGACAAAAATGTCCATCTGAGGATAAATGGATTTAAAAAAAAAATTAACAAATACATCTTCAAAGGAAAAAGAACAAAGATGAAGTCTCTCTGGATTCCAAAAAATGACGGACTTAGAATGTAGTATGGTCCCAAAATAAGTCAGAAGCAGAAGACAAATTATCTATTATTTAAATGGTATGGGGACCACAAGGAAAGAAAGAACGAAAGAACGAAAGAACGAAAGAAAGAAAGAGAAGAAAGAAAGAAAGAAAGAAAGAAAGAAAGAAAGAAAGAAAGAAAGAAAGAAAGGAAAGAAAAAAGTAGTCATGAAAAAAATCAAACTACAAAAACACAAGTTTAAAGATTCACAGGGCTGAACTCTGCATTTCTACTGGGAAGATTTTCAAAGGAAGTGCCCTATGAGAAATTGGAGAATAACAGTATGATATCAGAAAGAAACAAAGTGCTTTTGTTTGCTTGTTTGGTTTTTGGTGAGCATGTATATGAAAAAAAGAATTTCAAATACAGTGTTGTAAAAATGAAACCTCTAGACTACTGTTCCAGTGATTCCTAGGTAAAAACATAATATCAAAAGGCGTTACTCCATTGCCTCAAGACACCTCACTACTTATTTTGAGTATTGTTCTACCTCTCTGAGGAATAAGGGGAACCACCTTATTTAGAAGAAACCAACCTTAAATGCACCTCGGCTTCTCCTATGTGTCAATAGGTTCTCAGAGAAATGGGTGCTCTACCACCTCCACTGGAAATGGTGTAGCAACCAAAGGACTCAGGCAGGAGTCCTGATCAGCTGCCTGAGGGGAAACACCTTGCCTAGGGTTTTAAGGTCACGTGATCTCCTTGAGAATTTCTCACCCAAGGAACCTCATCTCTCACCTTTCTTCACACCTTACATCAAAGGATGGGACTGCAATTTGTGTTGCAGTGTTTTCATGACCTTTAGGCTTAGCCAGACAACTGTATCTCATTTCCCCAGTACATTTATTTCCGGAAAGCGCAACTAATTACTTTTTACATACGCCTTTTTTTTTCTGAATTCCACAACATTTATCATGGTAAAAATATACATAATACGATATTTACTACTTATGTCACTTGAAGTGTGTTTCACATGGCTTCCGTTATCTTCATATACTCCTGCAACCAGCAACATCACTGAGTTCCTACACTGTAACGACCACACCACCATCTAATTGAATAGCATTTTTATTCACAAAAACGGGAATCATAAAAACATGGGATGGCTTCATTTAATGTTCTGGCAAGGGCTTTTGGAAATCAAAGAGAGTATGCTTCCTTCTTGAAAAATAAGTCTTCCCATATGACATCAGAGTAGTCTACTGTCATTTACAGGCGTGCTTAAGGAAAGCTTTTCTCCTCCACTATAGACTAGTAGAGCTTCACAGCCATGTACTTGAACTCTTTCAATTGATCTTTTACCTTTCTTTGCAAGTTCATTTCCTTTGTCGTACGGTCGAATGAAGAGGTTTCAGGTAGGAATGAATAAACTGTGTTTTTGGCTTTTGAAAGTTTATAGAAAATATTTTCTCCAGCATTGCATCATGGCTCTTCCAGTGCCAGTTATGAATTGTAGTTGCTGATTTCAACGCCATTTCAAGGCCATCATTCATGAAGGCAATGCCATGGAGAATGATTTCCCAATTACCTGTAAATAGGAAGAATTTGGGTTACACTCTTGCAACTACCCGAAACACACATGAAAGAAACTTAAGGCTGAAAAACAGGACCAGAATCAGTACCATATCTAGAAGAAAAATTAGGTGATACAGTCCTTCGTATGGCTGCCCATCCATGGATAAATGCATAAATGAAGAACTAGTAATAAAGTAGCCATGTTCATTATACTGAACCATAAGCAGGATGGAATCTAGCCTGATTTCAGAAAAACGAGGAACCTTGAATGGACGAAGACACATACATGCACCTTCACTGGTAGGAGAAACGCCAAGAAAAGAAACCATGAATTTAAATTCAATAAAGAAAACAAGCTTCCAAAAACAAGCTAAAGATACACAGGACAGAATTGGGCATAACTTCATGGAAGTGTCTGTGGGGGTGGACACAACGGGTAAATGTCTTGAAGAGCATGCTGTCAGATCGAAAGTATGAATGATGGGTGGAGCGTGTGTATGGAAGAGAGACATTCAGATGAGCACTGTGTATATAAAACCATTCTTCCATTATAACAATAAGGCCTACGTAAGACTTCAAAAACAGGTAAATATATCTTTTTTAAAAAAACAAAGCAACACCCATAGTCCATTTCCCATACACAAGTCACGAACTAATTGGAGTACTCTTCTATTACTCAGATGCATAAGCTGAAGAGCAAATTTATAAGAAACCAACCTGAAATTCAGCCCTGATTCTCCTACCCGTTATGAGGTCCTGAGCAAGGTGGGTGCTGGAAAACTCCCCTGAAGGAGGTGCAGCTTCCAGGGTGGCAGGGACAGTTTCAGTGGGGAACCTTCCTGACTGCAGACCTATAGAGGGCTTTAAGATCACGTGATCTCCGTGAGTCTTTCGCACCAAGGGACCTTCTCTCTCACCTCGTTTTCACACCTTACATCAAAGGATGCGAATGCAGTTTCATGGTCGGCTTGTCCAGACATCTGGGTCTATTTTTAGCCATATATGTATTTTTGGAAAGAACTATATATTTTTTTAAAGTAGGTCTATTTTTTTTTTCTGAATTCCACGATGGTTTTCATGGTAAAATATACAGAATATAATATGGACTATTTAAACATCACTTGGAGTGTATTTCCCAGGGCCTCCCTTAGCTTCGTATATTCCTGCAACCAGCCACATCACCGAGGTCGTAAACTCTCAGGACCACACTACAATCTCCACAGATAGCAAAGAGTTATAGAATTTTTATTCCCCAAAACGGCAATTGTACAATCACGGGATGCCTTCATTTAATAATCTGGTACAGGCATCTGAACATCAACGACTGTATATGCTCACTTCTTGAAAAACAGGCTTTCCCATCAAGGTCACACCCAGGGGAGTCTAGTGTCATTTACTGGTTTACATAGGAAAACTTGTCTCCTCCTCCTACAGGCTAGTCGCTTTGTAGCTGGGTGTTTGAACTCTTTTACTTTTCACCTCTGTGTGTGATTACATTTCCTTTATCATACTATCAAAAGTGGAGGTTTTAGGTAAGAATGAACCAAAAACTATTTGGCCTTTAAAGAATCGCTGCAGGATGGCATCATGACACTTTCAGTGCCACTACTGAATCACGATGTTGATTTTCTTTTCGTTGCATGGACGTCTTCATGAAATAAAGAGCATGGAGAACGACATACCTTATCAAGCTGTTTCAGACTTACCCATAAATAAAAACAATTTCCATTATTTTCTGGCAAGCGAATTTTGGAATGTGAAAATGTGTGAAGACGGAACCCAATCACCGGGGACAATGACTGACAATAGCAGCAGATCCAAAAATTCCTGTGAACCTCTGAATTTGCCTTTCATCCCACTGCCCCCTTGCTTCACAGGACTCCTTCCAGGTCCTCAATTTTGAAGGAAGGGCAGCTATTTACATAAATAGGAGCAGGGTACCCTTGCGTCCTTTATAAGTCCTGTGCACCTGGCCCCTGAACAGTCGGCCAGCAGTTTTTGTGCCATCTGTGTGAATCGTGGATTCACCCAGCTCATCAAGCTGTATGTTGATTTCGGCCTCTGGGCTTTGTGGTTGGGGTCATCCAAATGCCTTGATGCCCTCCCAAGGGTTGATCATCAAGACATAAATGAGCACTGAGGCTGCAGGGTCAGATCTCACCAGGGCCGTGTTTCAGGAATCAGCCCGGCAACATGGTGGACAGTGGCTTCAGCACTTTATCTAAGTTGGTAACCCTGCTGCCCCTCAATAGCTCCTCTATTGATTTGTTTTCTTTTGGTTTGTTTTCCATTTGAACTGGCTAATTTCTATTCTATCACTGGAAATGCACAACATCCAATTTGTATGAAGATGGGAAGAGAGTGTTCCTTGAGTGAAACTGAAAACTAGAGCCCAAGAGACACAAATTCCAGAGGCACGTGAACTGTCTTCCCCTGGAGTACAATGTGGGCAGGTGGGGGAGACTTAGAAAAGCAATGTCTGCAATAAGATACTTCACTCCGTGGCTCCGTGAGTTATTTCCAAGAATTATCATTGGAGTTGGCAAGAGAAGCAAGGGCCCCTGTTAAGGAAGTCTTGGTTGGGGCCTGAAACCCTTGCCTGGCCCCTTCCAGGGAAGACCTTGAGACCACGGGCTGGCAGCTGCTAACAGGTATTCCTTGGGATAAGGGTGGTGTTGGTCCCAGAGTTGGAGAGAGTTCAGGAAATTAAAGGTCTCAGGGATTCAGGGACATGCCTGAAACAACACCCACCTTGGTCATCCCGCCCGGCTCCCTTCGGACCACCTGAAACCAACACACTGCTATTCCTTATCACCACAAAGACCAAACATCAACTGGGAAAGGGTCCAAGACTTCAAGGCTTTCAAGGAGAAGGAACAGCATGTACCCACAGCAAGTCAGCATGACCTTGACGCCTACAAAGTGAAAGTCCGATTCCGAGGAGTACGGCAGGGGGTGCCATCAGAAAGGGTACCACATTGGTCCTTACCTTGAACATGGATCTTCAAAATAACTGAATAACACGTTCCGTATTTTGTTCTGTTTTTGGTTTTATTTTGTCTCCTTTCCTTTCAAATCGTGAAAGCAGGTGTGCCCTGTACCTATGATATGCCATAAGACAGGCTTCTCTCATTAGCATAGAGATCAAAGTAAGTCTTGTAGAAGCCATCAAGGGTGATTCCCAGGCATCCATAAGATGGAGACCTCCTTCTATCTTGTTGCCCTGTTTCTCTAGGGCTTTCCTTTTTTCTCCAGGGCTTTCCTTTTGTTGTTGTTTCTGTTTTGGCACGGATTTCTGTGGATTATCAGTGAGTGGTAGGGATAACCTGACCCATAACCTCAATGATCATAGTAAGCATAGCTTCAACAACCAGGGTCCCATTCAGCATGGCTTTCACTGTACCCAACTTTGTTCCATATGCAGAGTCAGCTCTGGACCCAGAGGTCCTTCACAGGTCACAATGACCACAGCTGAGAGGGCACCATAGTTTCACATCTCTATGGAATCACCCCCCCACCATAGTTTTCCCTTGCATCCTCTCAAGAGGATCACAAGAGAAGGAAGCTTGTTCTGAAGCTGAGTCAGAGGAACACTCTACAAGCACTCTTGCAACAAAACCCCTACCCTAGGATAACGGCCAGAGAATGACTGGCCTGAGAACCGGGCATTCCAGAAAGTAGGATGGATTCAGTTGCATTTGGGTGTCTTGATTAATTTCCTCTTAGGGGCCACATCCAGATGCAATCTGGCTTAAGCAATGGGAAGCTCTTTCTCTTGATGCTTCCCTTCTGGGTGCTTGAGACATCATGGACTCAAATCTTGTTAAGACAGTGCATCCCTTGTGTAAACGTTGTCAGAATGTGCTATGTGGTGAGAGGTCCATTTGAATGAGTTGCCAGGGAAAGGGTCAGGGAACAAGAAGCTTGAGATGCCAGTGGTGCCACGGAATTTCTCCTGTATCCGAGACTTCCCTCTTTGGTCAGGTTGGAGGTCAGTCACAAGAGGAAGATGGTTAGCATTGGAGCACAGCACCTGGGACCTTACAAGGCCTTGACTTTTACTGGCATTCCGGTGAGCCAGCTTTCTTCACCATTGAAGCTTGAGAGTAGATTGAAAATCCTTTTTCTTATTTACAGTAAAGCTTCCATGGGCCTTAGTGAGAGCACCAGCTTTCCTGATGGAAACTTTGTTGAGGACCAGCTATTAGGTGGTTCAGTTTGCCTTTCTCCCCTTTACTGAGGTTGGAGGACCAATTGGTATGTCAGGAATGCTATGGTCCTCCACCAGGCTTTCCTCTCGCTTCACCCTGCCAAGGTATCGTTCATCATCTTTAGTTATCTTTACATGTGCGCTCATGCTTCACCTCCCCAGCTTGGTGTTTTGACCTGGACCTCTGCTGCACATTCAGGATCCCACCTCAACCACCGAGCAGCCTTTCCCTTCATTGTGCCTTCTCGGCTTTCACCTACACCCTTACTCATACATGTGTTGCACACTCTGTGGTTTGTTTCTCAAGATAGGTCAGGCAGGTTTTCCAATATTGCGGCTGACCCCGTGTGTGCCCTTCACTGTGACTGGTCAGTTTCTAGGAAGGCATATATAGAAAGACATATATATAAGAACAGTCATTCTCGTGAGAGGTGGCCCAGCTCCCTTTGTGAAACTGGCAGGCACAGTCACTAGGGAGGGATAAGATTAGCTCCCTAGCCACTGCCAGTGGGCCTGTAATACTCAGGGAATGGGCCTGCCACCCTCGCTCCTCTTGAGAAAGAGGAAAAGATTCACCCCCAAAACAACTTTCCCAGTGGCCTTCCAAGCTGTCCCAGAGCCAAATGTGTTGCACTTCTGCAGTAGAAATGCACCTGAATGTGGCCAGTCACCCTCAGGGGGATGGCCCCCCACTGACCCCACCCTTGGCCCCAACCACCTACTGCCACAAATCCCAAACTCTAGGGGAGGAAATAGGAGGAGGGAGGACAGGTGGAGGGATCATTGGGAACAGGGACCAGGAAAGATCTGCTGGACCACCGACACAGCCAGAGATACCACTGGGTTGAATCATCTGTGCAGACTCCACCTGTTTACATCATAATGGCTTTGCTGCTTTCTTGACCCCTCTATAAAGTTTTCATCTTTTTCTTACAGTACTTGACTGGTATCCTGCCAGCATTTAGCCTTAGAAGGAACTTAACTCCCACTTTGGGCTGCATGCCCAAGGCAACCTGATTCCAGGGAGACACAGGCCTGGGACACTAGTGGCCACTTCCACCCTTACCCAATCCAGAGGCCGGGCAACAATCAGAAGCCCTTGAGGCCCCCATGGGCAACACTAGACTGTGGACCTTCTGCCCACCACATTTCAGGGTCCCACTTGCCATTACTGAGGGAAATCTGGTTACGTTCCTTTCCTCCCCTGGCCAATGTCACTAAATTCAGCAAGTCTCTACATCTGACCTGAGGTCACATCTCAGAGGGCAGAGAGGAATGGAAGGTGGGTACACGCACACCTCGTGCACACATGGACAGAAGGGGCTCCCAGTCACTAATCCATGCATGACTAAGAGAGCCCACAAGAGGGACAGAGAGGCTGGTGCAGGCTTCAGAGGAGGACCTCCACATCTGGTGGCATACCAGGCCAAGCCACAATCAAACACCTTGGCCTTCACTCAAACACAGGTCGGTGGGGGGGGGGGGTGTCACACGATTCTGCACATGGCCTGAGACATTGCAGCAGGGAGGGAAACCCAGTGGTAGACCCCAACTGCCAGACCCTCTTCCCACACCACCCAACCCTCCTACATGTCCCCCTTGCAGCTGTAAGACACCCCAATGAGCAATGAACACCAGACACCCCCAGCCCTGGGCTGGCAAGCATGAAGTGTGGTATGGCCACAACCGAGGGAACAGCATCACTGCCAGCCACACAGCCCTGGGGCAGAGCCATGCACAACATCAACATGAGCCACCCACCCAAACAGGGCTCACCAAAGAGTGGGGGAACGTAGGGACTGTATGCACAGAAGACCTGGACAGGGCTGACTGGATGCATGGCAGACAGGGCCATATGAGCTCTCTTCTCTTTGCAGGCACCCCAGGGCTTTATCATCCTTACCTCCCACATGGCACAATACCAAGCAGGCAGTAGTGTCACGCCAAAGGGAAACTGGGCATGGGTTGGGGGCACTATGGCTGTACTTATGGGGACTGAGGGCACAGAAACCCTCCAGTCACCGCCACCCCCACAACCCCACAAAGGCACACAGCATGAGAGGGTAACTGATCACGGGATGCTCAGGCAGGTAAAGAACCCAGGCCACCAGTGTGTCTGAAGTGTCAATGACCATTGATTTTATCCTGCAATGCACATTAATTCTCAAAGCTGCCACATTTTAATGAACACAGGAGCCAAATGATCCACTGCTGATTTTACAAGCCCTTTTTATTTTGGCAGGGTCCCCCCAGAGGGGAAGCCTACCCAAGAATGGCATATCCCCCTGGAGGGGTGCCTCTGCCAGCCACGCCTGACAAAGGTCAGAGCAGAGGGCAGAGGTTTCAGGACAGGGAACCAGCCCAACCCCTGGGGTAGACTCTGATGCCCCACCAGCACCCTGGGGTCCCCACCAGCGTCCCCAGACAGAGAGCATGTGTGCACACAGTGTGGCCCAAAGATGCAGTGTAGATCTCTCCCAGCGGTCACAGTGTGGCACCCAGTGTGGAGGCATGGTCTGTGGGAAAAGGGACAGGCTTCCCAACACCCTTGGGCCAGACTTTCCTGACACCAAGGCAGGAGGGTGACCCTAAAGGGCTTTTAAACCTCCCTCCACACCTGGGTAATGCAAGGTCCCTAGAAAGAGGAAGACAGGCAAGGCAGGGTTGGGGGCACCCCACCGCCTCTGTCTCACCACTGACAGCCACACTCCTGTGGCCACCCAAGGGAAGCAGACCTCAGCACTGCAGGCCTGTGACAGGGACCCACCAGGCACTATCCAACCCCTTCCCAAGTCCTGCTGCTCTCCAATGCCACCCCAACACACTAATGCCCATACGCTCCTTTCCCCTCAACTCCCAGGCCTCCCTGCACCACCCCCAGGTCTTACAACAGAGAGTGGGAGCTATAAAACAGGAAGTGGCACACAAGTGAGCAGGGCACGAGGGGAATACAGACAGGCGCAGGCCCAAGGTTCAGAGGGCAAGGAGAAACGGGGGGCAGGATCAGAGCTGATGACCAGGGAACCAGCCCAGTGTGGGCAGCAGCAGGCAGTGGCAGCCCCATGGCAGTCAAGGCCCTGCGAGACCTCCACCACTGCACCACACAACGCAAGAAGTACTGAAGTCACCATGTGGTTGGTCACAGCTCACAGGGGTGACCAGGCTAGAGACAAAAGTACAGGGAGCACAGCCCCCAAAACCTCCACCCACCTCCCAGGAGAGACATGCCAGACATGCCTCATGGACAGGGGGTCCAGGAGGAACAGGGGGAGGCCGGCAGGGAAAGGCAAGAAGCCTTCTCCCCAGTCCCTTCACACCACCCCGTCTCTCCCCGTGTTGAGTCAAATTAAGACACAGGCTCCACTCCTCGTGGTACTCTTTCATCATTTTAAGTTTCAGCTTTGCAACCATGCTCCCCCCAGAACCCAGAAACTTTTGTTTTCCAGAAGCTGCCCGGCACGTCATGGGAATAATGCCACCACATCACCACTCAGCATCACTTATGGTCAGAACTATGACTATCTGGTCCTCTTTGAACCTCCAACTTTCATTCATGATTAATGAAAACACTTGGCAAATGCTTTCACTCTGGTACATCTTGCACCAGTCCACGAATTTCACCTATAGTGGCACAATGTGAGCATCCCGTGTCTCTTAATCATGGCCTGTTTTGAAAACCAACAAAATAAGACCACAGTCCCAGTCCATTGTTCCTAGCTCTAGCATTCCAGGGGATCAGACCTGCTTTGAACACTCAAGTTTTTTTCAAAGTAAATGCTTCTGGTCCCACAGACACTCAGCTCGGAACACTGAGGGAGCAGCGAGAGGCAAGGGGCAGGGGTGGGCAATGACTCACTGTGTGGTGCACCACTGCCCGTTCCCAAGATCCAGCTACAAGCTTTTCAACTGCAGCATTAGAGCTGGAATTGCTGCTTGCCCTCCAAGGGATCCTTGTGGAAGGACTTAAACTGGGCTCGTTCCGTTTATAGGCCTTGAAAGGGTCCTGTTGTATTTCTACTTTCCTGGGCCGGGGGGTGTCAGCTGCACGCCTGCTACCTTTCTTGGACGTGGTGGCCATTTATCAGGCTCCCTCTCCAGACTCAAACCCTGATTTCCCATCACCCATTGCAGCCATGGTAGGTATGACAACTACCATCAAATGCTGATCAGGCAGGTGCTTGAATGAGTCACCACCATGGTGGAGGGTGTGTGATTGGCACGAGTTACCTAGTGTCACCAAAGCCAATGGCACCTGCCCCCCAGGGAGGGTCACGGGGAGGCTGAGTGTGGTGGTTTGGTCTGATAAATGCATGCATTCCCCCATGAAGGTGATCAGCATCCACTGGCATGTATTAGCTCTGAAATTGCCTCAGTTATCCAGGTAGGAGAGGAGCGAGTGACCAAAGGAACCAGACCTGATTTAATGAGCCATTCAGTTTCACACCCACGCATACCTCAGCATTCATGCCTTTATCTTTGAGAGCAGCGTATGCTACTGGCAGAAACAACCAGGTAGATGGGCACACTGCAAAGAACCAGAGGGAGATAGCCAGCTCTAAAGCATGTCAAGCATGTGGAACGCAGGGCACTGGGAATCCAGCAGTGGGTGGCAGCACTCTCCACAAGGTGAGGGAGGCCAACACCCTGCCCAGGGTCTGACCGCCTACCCTGCCCAGGACAAGGATGGCTAACCACCCACAAGCAAACAAAAAGGCCTTGGTGGCATCCCCAGGCACAGTCCCCCATTGTGGCATGGAGTGGGTCTGGGGCACCAGGCAGTCTCCTCAAGTCTAGCCAGCACATCCTTGCTCTTGTGTGGACAGGGGGCAGTGCGGCTATAGTGGCCAATCACAAAAACTAGCTGGAACCCAGCTTGCACTCACATTCAGGAGAGCCCACAAGAGCCAGGCAAGTCAGGGACAGCAGTCCTTCACCCATAATGCTGCCAGCTGTCCAGGGCAGCAATGGACATGGAGGGGGGCCATGGTGGGCCCAGGAAGCAAGATGCACCAGGCCACAGAACTGAGACTGGCAGAGTGGACAGATGGAGAGAAGGCTGGCATTGAGGATAGGCACTGGGAAAGCAGTGGAGTAGGTAGGCCGAGTGCTGCTGCAGGGAGTCTGGGGCCGTCTAAACAACCTGGACACAAGTCAGCTACCAGGGCACAACACCAGGTCTCACTGTCACAGGCCTCCAGCAAGGCACAGCCCAATCCATGCACAACCACAGGCTGTGACTCTGGACAGGGACAGGCAGGACAGCTGCTCACAGCAGTGGGACAGGGGAGTCAGGATGCAGCATTCCACCCTCCCCAACCCCAGCAGAGCATGGGGGAAGCACACATACATACAGACACACAGCCCTACACTGGATGGCAGCCTCTCAGAACCCTGCCCTGACTCAGAGTGGGGAGGCACAGTTTAGTTTAGACAAAGCGCCATGCTCAGCCCCACCACAGGGCCAGCATACACTTCACAGGAAGGTGAGGGGCTCTGCCCACATGTTGTGCCAGTTGCAGCAGTGGCTACTGTGCACTTTGGAAGGGCAGAAGCTGGCGGGGGGTGTCTAGCACTCCAAGGCTGCCTCTCTCATCACTAGAGACTTTCTCAGCAAGGGCACATTTTCTCCTACACTCACTCTCATCTCACAGTCAGGCCAGCAGAAGCACTTCAAGAGATGGCAGGACTGGGCTGCACCTGGGGCGTTTGTGGTATGAGTAAGCAAAGGGTCAACCTGAGTATTTATGGTGAGGACTCTGTGCTGCCTCAGGCTCACCTGTTTGTCACATAAGAGGGCTTTTCTGAAGTCTGACTGAACCCCCTCTGCATTGCCCAGCCTGCCACTATTGGTCACGTATCCTGGCAAAGAAGGTACTCATGGCATTCACCTTGCCAAGTCAGTCTCCCCAGCACAGTGAGGATGACCACGATGAGGTACCTGTCCCACTTTTGTGCCCCCCTTACCTAGGCCCCCAAGAATGTTACTCACAGGACACACCATCACAGTTGTGATACAAATGGGAAACAGCACTGCTTGGCTTTTAGCACCTGAGGTACAACCTGGACAACTCCAGGATCACCACAGAGAACAGGTGACACAGGTTCACACACCAAGGGGGGTATGCTGCACAGCAGTGGGAGGGCTCTCCCCAGGACAGGGAAGGCCACTTGCAAGACACACACCAGGAAGGTGCAAAAAATCATCTGTTGTGTCAAAGGACCCCAGCTCCACTGATGCCCTGAAGCAGAGGACAAGAGACTGAGGTCAGGCTAGATTCTGCACTCCTGCCTTCCACACACCACCAACAGGCAGTGGGGAGAGGCCAGGGGCCCAAGGGCAGGACAGAAAGAGTGGCCTCCTTTGCTTTGGAATTCCAGTACTCATCTTGTTCAACTTAGGCCCAGCCCTGGAGAGTGTGACCCCACCACCAATCCAGGTGCACGGAATCCCCAACGGGGAGACCCAGGGAGACCGTCACCAGCAGAGCCTGCTTCAGCCTCACCAGCCACGTTTTCTCAGGTGACAGTATCCAACAATCCTGAAAATTTACATCTGATACATGGCCTGACACCTATGAGATGGAGTTCTCAGTCACAACAGGGTAGAGGACCCACACTGCCTGGCCTCACTGCCCTTGGGTTGCCAGATACCAGAGACTGAGTATGATGCAGGGTTGGGTCAGCTGGAAAAGCACCTAAGAGAGCCAATGCACAAGCCCAGGCAGACAGCTCAAGAAACAAGGGCAGAGCCAGGTGTAAAGTTGTGGTCAAACCCAGAGCCTCATGTACGTCCAGAAGCCCAATGTCCCTAGCAAAAGGTACTGAAGAAGACTGCACTTATCTGGTGGCAAACAATGTCCACATTAGGTGAAAAAATGACCACGCCCAGCAATGAGGCCTATTCACAAACTGCACGGGGGCCTCCGGAACCGCAGTCCAGCTACTGGTCCCCAGCACGACCCCGTCACTGCCAGCTCCAGAGCTCTCAGGGCCATCTCAGAGTACTGTGGTGACAAAGGGGGTAGGGGTGGGGGAAGGAGGACATAAGGGAAACAAAGTGGGCCAGGTATGCCCTCTCCAGTTTGCCCAAGTGGGCAGGTACCGGTCCATCCAAGTCTCTAGATGGGCGCTTGGGGAAAATTCTGCAAAGACGCCTCTGACGACTGGGCCCCAAGTGGGACCGTGCCCAGGCCCTTGCTACCCTATCCAGGTTCTCTCATGGCCCGGGGCCATCCTCACCTACTGAGGGCGGCTCTGACAAACCCATCATAAAGAATCCAACCGCCAGGACTCAAATGTGCCCACCGCTGAGCCCACTGCACACTCCATGGGCCACACAAAGGTTTTTGCCTCAGGAGCAGGAAGTGTAGAGGGAGTGGGGAAATTAATAAGGTTGACACAGAACACCTGGGCCTCAGGCATCTGAGGGCGGGACACTCTCCCTTCCCCCCTCAGTGGCCTGGCTATCGTAGGGTGGGTCCATGCAGCCTGTGGGTCGATGGTGGATACTGGTAGACCCGGCCAGGTGGCCCCACAACCAGGCGGGAGCGCGGCGCCCATCACTCCCCCATAAGCCTGCACTCCCAGTCTCCGGCGAGAGCATGACACGCCCACGTCCCTGTGCGACCAGGACAGTTGCTGCCCGCGCCACTGGCCTCCGGGAACTCTTCTTCGGTCTCGGAGGCCGAGTCCCATCCATCGCAAAGGTCGCCAGAGCTCCAGAGGGAAGAGACGATATAAAAGAGACCGCCAGATGGCGCCAGACAACCGGCGCAAACGTAAACGGGACAGATCCTGAACGCCCGGGGTCGAGGACGCAGCGCTGGCCGCCCCAAAGCCAGAGCTTGTCCCGGGGCGGGTGGAGGGCGTCCGCCCCGGCCCTGAGGCATCGTCGTGGGAGTTAGCTCTAGGTTTGGAATGGCACATCACTGCATGATCCGACCCCGGCAGCAGACAGGGGGAGAGGGGGCAGGGGGAGGAGGCTGGGAAGATATTGGCTGGCGTCTGCCGCCGTGGAGTCACACTCCCCACGCGATTCCCTGGCTCCGGAGAGGGAGGGAAGATGGGAAATGTTAAACAGAAACCAAACGAGTGCTCAAAGAACAACAATGCATGAGTCGGTTTTGATTCCATACTTTCCAACGGAGAAGGTCTTTCGAAGGCAGACGGAAAGCCCAGAAGCTAGAAACGAAAAGATACGCTAAACCCATACAAGTGGAAATAAAATCTCTCTCTGCATAGACCGTGACAAAGTCCAAAGACAGCAAGTGGGTGTGTGGGGGACACTGGGGAAAATACACCTGTGGTCATGAGAACATGGATTTCAACATGACTTACCACAATAACGGGGAAAACAGTGTGTGTGTGTCAATAGCTATCCACTATAAACCGAGTTCCAGTACATCTATATAATACAACACTGTGTGTTGTGTGCGCTTGAAATATGTTAAATGATGATGATAAACTGTAGTCCAATAAAAAACAAAACAAAACAACCAGCCAAACTCAAGTTGTAGAACTTCCAATGTCTGCCATTAAAAAATAAAAAAATAAAAATGGAAAAAAATATATATCTGATAAGAGGTTCCTATCTAAACTTCCAATGACTGCCATTAAAAAATAAATAGGGCCTCCCTGGTGGCACAGTGGTTAAGAATCCACCTGCCAATGCAGGCGGCACGGGTTCGATGGCCTGGGAAGATCCCACATGCCACGGAGCAACTAAGCCCATGCGCCACAACTACTGAGCCTGTGCTCTAGAGCCCATAAGCCACAACTACTGAAGCCGTGCACCTAGAGCCCATGCTCTGCAACAAGAGAAGCCACCTCAGTGAGAAGCCCGTGCACCGCAATGAAGAGTAGCCCCCGCTCGCCACAAATAGAGAAAGACCACGCACAGCAATGAAGACCCAACATAGCCAAAAATATAAATAAATGTATTTTTAAAAATAAATAAATAAATAAATAAATAAATAAAAATGGAAAAAATATGTATCTGATAAGGGGTTCCTATCTAAAACAAACCAAGAACTTACACAACTCAATCTCCAAAAACCAAACAACCTGATGGGGAAAAAAAAAATGAGCAGGAGATCTGAACAGACCTATATCTCACACCTCTGACAAACAGGGACCCCAAATGGATCATGCACTCCACATTCTCATTCGTCACACCATCTACAAAAATAAACTCAACAGGGATGGAAGGGGAGACACAAGAGGGAGGAGATATAGAGATAATATGTATAGCTGATTCACTTTGTTATACAGCAGAAACTAACACACCATTGTAAAGCAATTATACTCCAATAAAGATGTTAAAAATAAACTCAACAGGGATCAAAGACTTTGACCTGAGACCTGAAACCGTAAGTCTCAGAAGAAAACACAAGCAGTATGTGCACTATTTTTCTCTTCTTTTTTATTGATGTATAGTTGATGTACAATATTATATAAGTTACAGGTGTACAATACAGTGATATACAACTTTTATTTGTCAATCCTAATATCCCTAACTATCCCTCCCCCCATCCTTCCCCCCTAGTAACGGTAAATTCGTTCTCTGAGTCTGTAAGTCTGTTTTGTAAATAAGTTCATTTGTATCATTTTTTTTGGTTCCGCATATAATTGATATCATACGGTATTTCTCTTTGACTTACTTCACTTAGTATGAGAATCTCTAGGTCCATCCATGTTGCTGCAAATGGTATTATTTCATTCTTTTTATGGCTGAGTAATATTCCATTGTATATATGTACCACATCTTCTTTATCCATTCCTCTGTCGATGGATGTTTAGGTTGCTTCTATGTCTTGGCTATTGTAAACAGTGCTGCAATGAATATTGGGGTGCATGTATCCTTTTGGACCATGTTTTTCTCTGAATATATGCCCAGGCATGAGATTGCAGGATCATATGGTAGCTCTATTTTTAGTTTTTTAAAGAACGTCCAAACTGTTCTCCCCAGTTGCTATTCCAATTTACATTCCCACCAACAGTGAAGGAGGGTTCCCGTCTCCCCACACCTTCTCTAGCATTTATTGTTTGTGGATTTCTTGATGTTAGCCATTTTGACTGGTGTGAGGTAATATCTCATTGTAGTTTCGATTTGCATTCTCTAATCATCAGTGATGTTGAACATCTTTTTATGTGTCTTTTGGTCTTCTGTATGTCTTCCTTGGAGAAATGTCTATTTAGTTCTTCTGCCCATTTTTTGATTGGGTTGTTTGTTTTGATGATATTAAGCCTCACGAGCTGTTTGCAAATGTGTCCGACAAGGGATTAGCATGCGCACTTTTTGACATCAATCTGAGCGAGATTTTCTTTGGATCTGTATCTTAAGGCAAGGGAAACAAAACCCCAAATAAACCCACCCATGGAACTCCATCCAACTGACAAGCTATGGCACAGAGAAAAAAACATAAAATGAAAAGGCAGCATGCTGAATGGGAGAGAAGATTTGCAAAATATATATCCAATAAGGGGTTCTTATCCAAAACAGACCAAGCACACACAACCCAACCTCCAAAACCCAAAAAATCCAATGGAAAAAAAAATGGCAGAAGACCCAAACAGACAGTTTTTTTTTGTTTTTTTTATTTTGTTTTTGTTTTTTTGTGTGTTTGTTTCCCACAAACCACATACAGAAGGCCAACAAGCACATGGAAAGATGCTCAGTATCACTCATCATCGGAGAGATGCACATCAAATCCACGGTGAGATATCACCTCACACCTGACAGAATGGCTATCCTACAAAAGACAACAAATAAGATGGGTTGGCAGGTGAGGATGTGGAGAAAAGGAACACTTGTGCACTGTTTCTGGGAATGTCCATTGTTACAGCCACTATGGAAAACAGTATACTGGTCCTTCAAAACACTAAAAAAAAAAAAAAAAATTTAAATCTACCTTATGATCCAGGTAGATATCTGGATACTTTTCCAAAGAAAACAAAAACACGAAAAAATACATGCACCCCTATATTCATGGCATCCTTATTGACAATAGCCAAGATATAGAAACCATCTAAGGACCCATGAATAGATCACTGGAAGAAGAGTAAAAAGAAGTTAATGTTTATAGAGCTTTGCCTATGGATCTCCCTCAGAGAAGAGAGATTAGTTTTATTCCCTGTAGTTCTTACTAAGGAAAAAATTACGTGAATCCAAGTACCTGTCAGTCTCTACTTTCTGTCCTTCTTAGAAAATAATCAGATTAAAAGAAAAAAAATGTGAAAACTGTTTTCGAAGTGTATTTGACATGGTTACCTAGATTCTAGTAATCTTCCCAACTCTCAACAGTTTTGTACATAAACAATGAAGAATTGTATATTATGATGTAATCAAGCATCAACTTTCTAAATTGACACAATTACACAATTGACACAATTACACACAGTCCTCACTTTGCAGGGTAGTTCAGGACCATAAAATGACCATGAAAGCTAAAGCTCAAAAAAGCAATCGTGTTAATCAATGGGAAAAATACAATTGTTCAATGATATTCAAAACTTTTGTCAAAACATTAAAAACCCTCTTACTTGCAATTAAAAATGTATAGAATATAAAAATACCAAAATATTGTTTACTTATTATAGTATAATTGAAAACATTTCAATGAAATCATCTTATTAATTTATAAAAAATATATTAACAGTAGTTTGTACAGTGCTTGCCTTATTTATGCAATACCTTTTTCTATGGCTTGATGAACACACATTCCTAAGTTAAGATCAACATTTTACCCTTTGGGCTTTCCATGTCCTGAAATATCTGTCAGTGTTCCTTGAATGGGAAAGTTTTCAGCAATGTCACCTCCCTGAGATGTCTTCAGCCTTTCCTTTTTCATGTTGTTGAGCTCTCTTGCAGTCAGTACTTCTGATGGCACATCTATAGCCTCATGCATGGTGGCAGCATTGTCATATGCATGCTTAGCTGTCTCCTAACCACATCTAGTGTCATTGTTTTTTGTTTCTTTGCTTCCCTTCCCTTTTTCTCGGGCAATTCTTTTCAGCTTCATTTTATGGTGGAGACAAGGTGGCAACACAATTCCACCTGGAAAACAGATACACACCTAGCAATCAACAAAAGGCTCTGAAAGAGGACTGCTCACTGATCATGTTACACATTTGTTAGTTATGTAGAGACTGCAGACTGAACAGGCAGCAGCAAGCTTGGTACTTCATGCAATTACAGATGATAATTTGTGGAAACTGAAATATGAACCACATTGTTAGGGTACTGGTGTCATTTAACTAAGCTACAGTTATTGAACATTTTGCACACTGGAACCATGCAAAGTGAGATACCTCTTTCTCTCTCATTTTCTCCATCTGTATTTATATTAAAACATCTGCAGGAATGTGTTTTAGAATTAACATTGTAATGAAGAATTACTAGGCCAAGATCTCAGGTAGACTAGAAATCCAGAGAGTTGAATCTGACATTTCGAAACTGCCTTTGTAAATATAGGAGAGGCTGATGAGAGACTGACCTTCAATTTTGACAGATGCATAGAGCGAGGGGGACAAATGTTTGAATCCAGACCCAATAAGGCTGGAATGTTTGTAATCCCCTTTCCAGAAATTTGGAGTGGGATGCTGAACAACCACATTATCAAAATAAAGGTGAACCAGAAATAATTATGCTCTTGTGAAGACTGCAACTCAACTCGACCTTTCTTGTTTCCCACAATAATCTCAGTCTCCAAAGTTGGATTAAGAAGATTCCAGATTGATGGTGCCCCCTGCCAAAGACCTAAAGAAGATGTTTTAGGCCTCAACTTACCTCTACAAACAAATTTACAAAAAATAAAAAATTAGTTTTATTCTTTTTTTTGAAGATGTTGGGGGTAGGAGTTTATTAATTAATTTTTCCTGTGTTGGGTCTTCATTTCTGTGCGAGGGCTTTCTCTAGTTGTGGCAAGTGGGGGCCACTCTTCATCGTAGTGCGCGGGCCTCTCACTATCGCGACCTCTCTTGTTGCAGAGCACAGGCTCCAGACGCGCCAGGCACAGTAGTTGTGGCTCAAGGGCCTAGTTGCTCCGCGGCATGTGGGATCTTCCCAGACCAGGGCTCGAACCCGTGTCCCCTGCATTAGCAGGCAGATTCTCAACCACTGCACCACCAGGGAGGCCCCAAAAAATTAGTTTTACATGAGGTCATGAGGGTGGAGCCCCCACGTGCAAATTAGTGATGAGGACGAGGAAGAAGAGACCTTGTGAGAAGAGGGAGAGCTCATAGCCCCTCTCTTCCATGTGAGGACAGAATGAGAAGATGACCGTCAATGAACCAGGAAGCAGCTCTTACTAGGAATTGACTCTGTAGCACCTTGATCTTGAACTTCTAGCCTCCAGAGCTGTGAAAAATAAATGTTTGCTGTGTATAACAACCAGTCTAAGATATTCTGTTATAGCAGCCAGGATGGATGAATGCACTGTGTGTGATGTTTTAGGCCTCACCACAGGTAATTACAAAGGCTTTTATCTAACTGGCCTCATGGTGGAAGCTGCCCTCAGGCCCCTCTGGCCAGGCGTGCTCTTCCCATATTTTCTAAATTTATTTATTTATGTATGTTTTTATGTATGTATGTATGTATTTATTTTTGGCTGCACTGGGTCTTCGTTGCTGCACACAGGCTTTCGCTATTTGTGGCAAGCGAGGGCTTCTGTTATTGTGGAGCATGGAGTCTAAGCACACGGGTTTCAGTAGTTGTGGTTCGCAGGCTCTAGAGCACAGGCTCAGTAGTTGTGGCGCATGGGTTTAGTTGTTCTGAGGCATGTGGGATCTTCCCGGACCAGGGATCGAACTCATGTCCCCTGCTTTGGCAGGCGGATTCTCAACCACTGCACCACCAGGGAAGTCCCTCTTTCCATATTTTCATTTCCAGCCCTGATACCTCCATTCCCAGGTTGCTTCCTTCCTTCCTGAGGCTTTGCACATATGTCTTCCTCAGGCATTTCTCCTGAGGCTTCCATATGGGGGAAGGAGATAGGGGAAAGCTTGAAGCCATTTTTTATTGACTCTGAGTACTTTTCCACTCCTAGTCCTTCAACCTCAGCCTCTCCATTACCCTAGTGTCTATAAAACTGCTGGGCCATATTTTTGGGGCCCCCTTCCACAATGAGATGGCCCTCATGTCTGTGCTGATCCGTATGACCCTCAACTAGTGTGCTGTTCTAGGGGGCCAAACTAAATAGAAGCAGTTGGCATTTTCTGCATTTCTGTACTATTGATTACACATCAATAGTACACACCACAGTATGCGATTAAAGGATTAACTCTTTCATTTTTGGCTTTTTCTTTTAATAAGCTACTGCAACAAAGTGTCCTTGAAGCAAAAGGACACTAAACAACCACACAAAAGCATAAGAAAGTATAAATTTTACTGGTAAATATATAGACAAATAAAAAACAATGCAATACTGTAATGGTAGTGCACAAATCACTTTTAACCCTAAATATTTAAAAGACAAAAGTATTAAGAATAACTATAACTACAATCAATCAATCATTAGTTTAAATTTAAATGGATTAAACTCACTAATCATGTTTTTTTAAATTTTTTTTAATAATTATTTTTTATCTTAATAACTTTATTTTATTTTACTTTATTTTCTTTCTTTCCTTGCTTCCCTCCTTTAGACAACAAATCATCACAAATTGAGGAGGTGGACTTTGAGAGCAAGATTTATGATTTTTTCCCCTTTTCCTCTTTTTGTGAGTGTGTATGTTCATGCTTCAGTGTGAGATTATGTCTGTATAGCTTTGCTTCCACCATTTGTCCTAGTGTTCTACCCCTCCGCTTTTTTTTCTTAATAATTATTTTATTTTAATAACTCTATTATATTTTATCTTACTTTATTTTACTTTATCTTCTTTCTTTCTTTTTTTCCTTCCTTCCCTCCTCCCTCCCTCCCTCCTTTCTTTCTTTCTTTCTCCTTCTACTAATTCTTTCTTTCTACTTTTTCTCCCTTTTATTCTGACCCATGTGGATGAAAGGCTCTTGGTGCTGCAGCCAGGAGTCAGTGCTGTGCCTCTGAGGTGGGAGAGCCAACTTCAGGACACTGGTCCACAAGAGACCTCTCAGCTCCACATAATATCAAACGGCGAAAATCTCCCAGAGATCTCCATCTCAACACCAGCACCCAGCTTCACTCAACGACCAGCAAGCTACAGTGCTGGACACCCTATGCCAAACAACTAGCAAAACAGGAACACAACCCTACCCATTAGCAGAGAGGCTGCCTAAAATCATAGTAAGTCCACAGACAGCCCAAAACACACCACCAGACGTGGACCTGCCCACCAGAAAGACAAGATCCAGCCTCATCCACCAGAATACAGGCACTAGTCCCCTCCACCAGGAAGCCTACACAACCCACTGAACCAACCTTAAGCCACTGGGGACAGACACCAAAAACAACAGGAACTATGAACCTGCAGCGTGCAAAAAGGTGACCCCAAACACAGTAAGATAAGCAAAATGAGAAGGAATTAGAAAAACCAAATCCACATCTAAAGCCACACCAAATACATTATTTGATGTAACTAATATCATAAAATATGAATGAAATCATCTCTAGAAACCTTTGCATTTAAATCAATCTAACCATGTGATGCAAGTCAAACTCTGCATTTGTCGTTTGTCATACAGACTCAAGATGAGG